>NC_060149.1:960662922-960965952 GCF_021461385.2 Schistocerca piceifrons
ACCAACAAGCACGAATTCTGAAAACCTCCATCACACAACACCCCCCTACACTTTTTTGTATTTATTTATTTGTTTTACTCCACATACCATCCTCAAAGACAAAGATTGAGGGAATAAGGTAGATGGAATATTTCCTGATTTATAAAAACAATTCGACTTAATACAGCACCAATGTTTATTATCAAAAGTATGGTGATATGGGTATCAGACAACACAAGTGACTGGGTTGATGTTTTCTATGTAAACAGGGTACAGCATCATCCCTAGACTGTAAATTGATGGGGTAACAGAATGTAAATTATACCAAAATCTGTTCTAAACATTTCTGAGATTTGCTGGATCCACTACAGTAGATGCTATAGGTATATCTTTAATCTTGGTCAAGCGATCAAACTGAGCTATAATCTTCTGATTTGTAATTCAACGTTGACAGACAATGTGAAATACAGTATCTATAATGGTCTAGTGCAGGGTCATGTAAATTTCTTAGTTCTGCCCAATTTCATGGCAGTTTGTCATAACATCCCATGATCTCCTAATGGGTATATCAGCATCATAGCATCCTTTCAACTATGGAGCTGTCTCCATGTTCAGCTGCATTGTTCTGCTGAACAATCTGTAATGGTCTAGTGCATGGTCATGTAAATTTCTTAGTTCTGCCCAATTTCATGGCAGTTTGTCATAACATCCCATGATCTCCTAATGGGTATATCAGCATCCTAGCATCCTTTCAACTATGGAGCTGTCTCCATGTTCAGCTGCATTGTTCTGCTGAATTCTCTTCAAAATAAATGTTAATCTTTTAGCCAGGTACTTCACTTTGCTGGAATTCATTTTGGGTGACAGCTTATAAGTCTTGAAACATGAATGGATTTTGTGGTGATAAACAACCTCAAAGGGAATCGACACTGTGGTTTCATGTATTCTGGTGTTGTATGACGAAATCACATATGGTAATAGACAATCCCAGTCTGACGGGAAGCTAATCATGTTATAAGATAAGATTCTAGGTACTGTTTTATGAATGTGTTCAACCCTGCCATTACTCTTAGAATGAAATGACGTAGCCCTGAACTTCTTTATTTTAAACAGTCAAGATAACTGTATGATAAGATTGGCCATAACGTTTGTCCCTCAGTCTGCTATAATGGCCTCTGGACTTCTAGATTATAGTGCAAAATAAGTTACCAGTGCTCTCACAACCATCTCAGCGGCCATGTCTGCAGTGGGTCACACAATAAGATGATGAGAGAAACGGTCAGCGACAGATAAAATGTATGTTACTTTTTACTGTTAAGGCAAATGGTCCTGCAATATAGAGTGCTGTTGTTGTTGTTGTTGTTGTGGTCTTCAGTCCTGAGACTGGTTTGATGCAGCTCTCCATGCTACTCTATCCTGTGCAAGCTTTTTCATCTCCCAGTACCTACTGCAACCTACATCCTTCTGAATCTGCTTAGTGTATTCATCTCTTGGTCTCCCACTACGATTTTTACCCTCCACGCTGCCCTCCAATACTAAATTGGTGATCCCTTGATGCCTCAGAACATGTCCTACCAACCGATCCCTTCTTCTGGTCAAGTTGTGCCACAAACTTCTCTTCTCCCCAACCCTATTCAATACTTCCTCATTAGTTATGTGATCTACCCATCTAATCTTCAGCATTCTTCTGTAGCACCACATTTCAAAAGCTTCTATTCTCTTCTTGTCCAAACTATTTATCGTCCATGTTTCACTTCCATACATGGCTACACTCCATACAAATACTTTCAGAAAGGACTTCCTGACACTTAAATCTATACTCGATGTTAACAAATTTCTCTTCGTCAGAAACGCTTTCCTTGCCATTGCCAGTCTACATTTTATATCCTCTCTACTTCGACCATCATCAGTTATTTTGCTCCCCAAATAGCAAAACTCCTTTACTACTTTAAGTGTCTCATTTCCTAATCTAATTCGCTCAGCATCACCCGACTTAATTAGACTACATTCCATTATCCTTGTTTTGCTTTGGTTGATGTTCATCTTATATCCTCCATTCAAGACACTGTCCATGCCATTCAACTGCTCTTCCAAGTCCTTTGCTGTCTCTGACAGAATTACAATGTCATCGGCGAACCTCAAAGTTATTATTTCTTCTCCATGAATTTTAATACCTACTCTGAATTTTTCTTTTGTTTCCTTTATTGCTTGCTCAATATACAGATTGAACAACATCGGGGAGAAGCTACAACCCTGTCTTACTCCCTTCCCAACCACTGCTTCTCTTTCATGTCACTCAACTCTTATAACTGCCATCTGGTTTCTGTACAAATTGTAAATAGCCTTTCGCTCCCTGTATTTTACCCCTGCCACCTTTAGAATTTGAAAGAGAGTATTCCAGTCAACATTGTCAAAAGCTTTCTCTAAGTCTACAAATGCTAGAAATGTAGGTTTGCCTTTCCTTAATCTTTCTTCTAAGATAAGTCGTAAGGTCAGTATTGCCTCACGTGTTCCAGTGTTTCTACGGAATCCAAACTAATCTTCCCCGAGGTTGGCTTCTACCAGTTTTTCCATTCGTCTGTACAGAATTCGTGTTAGTATTTTGCAGCTGTGACTTATTAAACTGATAGTTCGGTAATTTTCACATCTGTCAACACCTGCTTTCTTTGGGATTGGAATTATAATATTCTTCTTGAAGTCTGAGGGTATTTCGCCTGTTTCATACATCTTGCTCGCCAGATGGGTGAGTTTTGTCAGGACTGGCTCTCCCAAGGCCGTCAGTAGTTCCAATGGAATGTTGTCTACTCTGGGGGCCTTGTTTCGACTCAGGTCATTCAGTGCTCTGTCAAACTCTTCATGCAGTATCATATCTCCCATTTCATCTTCATCTACATCCTCTTCCATTTCCATAATATTGTCCTCAAGTACATCGCCCTTGTATAGACCCTCTATATACTCCTTCCACCTTTCTGCTTTCCCTTCTTTGCTTAGAACTGGGTTTCCATCTGAGCTCTTGATATTCATACAAGTCGTTCTCTTATCTCCAAAGATCTCTTTAATTTTCCTGTAGGCAGTATCTATCTTACCCCTAGTGAGATAGGCCTCTACATCCTTACATTTGTCCTCTAGCCATCCCTGCTTAGCCATTTTGCACTTCCTGTCGATCTCATTTTTGAGACGTTTGTATTCCTTTTTGCCTGCTTCATTCACTGCATTTTTATATTTTCTCCTTTCATCAATTAAATTCAATATTTCTTCTGTTACCCAAGGATTTCTACTAGCCCTCGTCTTTTTACCTACTTGATCCTCTGCTGCCTTCGCTACTTCATCCCTCAAAGCTGCCCATTCTTCTTCTACTGTATTTCTTTCCCCCATTTCTGTCAATTGTTCCCTTATGCTCTCCCTGAAACTCTGTACAACCTCTGGTTCTTTCAGTTTATCCAGGTCCCATCTCCTTAAATTCCCACCTTTTTGCAGTTTCTTCAGTTTAAATCTACAGGTCATAACCAATAGATTGTGGTCAGAGTGCACATCTGCCCCTGGAAATGTCTTACAATTTAAAACCTGGTTCCTAAATCTCTGTCTTACCATTATATAATCTATCTGATACCTTTTAGTATCTCCAGGGTTCTTCCATGTATACAACCTTCTTTCATGATTCTTAAACCAAGTGTTAACTATGATTATGTTGTGCTCTGTGCAAAATTCTACCAGGCGGCTTCCTCTTTCATTTCTTATCCCCAATCCATATTCACCTACTATGTTTCCTTCTCTCCCTTTTCCTACACTCGAATTCCAGTCACCCATGACTATTAAATTTTCGTCTCCCTTCACTATCTGAATAATTTCTTTTATTTCATCATACATTTCATCAATTTCTTCATCATCTGCAGAACTAGTTGGCATATAAACTTGTACTACTGTAGTAGGTGTGGGCTTCGTATCTATCTTGGCCACAATAATGCGTTCACTATGCTGTTTGTAGTAGCTTACCCGCATTCCTATTTTCCTATTCATTATTAAACCTAGTCCTGCATTACCCCTATTTGATTTTGTGTTTATAACCCTGTAGTCACCTGACCAGAAGTCTTGTTCCTCCTGCCACCGAACTTCACTAATTCCTACTATATCTAACTTCAACCTATCCATTTCCCTTTTTAAATTTTCTAACCTACCTTCCCGATTAAGGGATCTGACATTCCACGCTCCGATCCGTAGAACGCCAGTTTTCTTTCTCCTGATAATGACATCCTCTTGAGTAGTCCCCGCCTGGAGATCCGAATGGGGGACTATTTTACCTCTGGAATATTTTACCCAAGAGGACGCCATCATCATTTAATCATACAGTAAAGCTGCATGCCCTCGGGAAAAATTACAGCTGCTAAGACTTTGAAAGGTCCGGCTACCTCAGATATAGTTTGAAGAGGTACATTTGGTTTTTGTTCTTGCACTCTCTGCAAAAAGACAATTTTGAACTTAATATCCTAATTTATTTGTGGCACTTTCCCCATTACGATGTGTCTGTATACACTCATGACTTTGTCACAGTATATACTTGCCAGTAGTCTCGGGATTCTTGTGCCTTCTTTAATTCCTCAGTAAGCACATCATCTACTTGCAGGATCTTAATTTTTGTACTCAAGGCACCTGGATTCTGATTTAACTTTCCAGGCTTAAGTCTGGTTATGTAGTCATATTCACAGAGTTTTAAGGCCAATCTAACAAGCCCACTTCTGGGATCCTTTAAACTCAAAAGGCACTGTAAAGCAACACGATCTGCAATTACTGTGAACTGTCATGCCTATAGGTAACACTGACAGTAATGGGTGCCAAAAGCAAGAATCAGAAGTTCATTTTGTGTGGTGGTGTAATTTTGCACAGCTGCTACAGCTGACGTGAAGCATAAGGCAATTGGATTTTCTTCACCATTTTGTATCTGACTCAAAATACAACCAGCTGAGACATTGCTAGCATCACACAACAAGAAAAGGTAGAGCAAAATGCCGAAAACGCGAGACAGGTGCACTTGTTAAGAATGTCTTTCAGTTTTAACATGGCCCTCCTGCTATCCATTGTCCAGACAGGAGCAGCTCCCTTCGTTAGTAATTTTGCAAGCCATTTTGTGGTGACCGGATAGTTCTCCACAAAACGGCGATAGTAATTTATTAACCTGAGAAATCAGTTGCAATTCTTTAATGTTCCTCAATGCTGGAAAATCATTCACTGCATTTTTTAATTGTGGTTCTGGTCTTGACCATCTCCTAAAATTATATGGCCTGGATAGTGCAATTATGATAGTGCAAAATCACAGTTTTTGAATTTAAAATTTATGTTAGCATCACTAAAATGGGTTAGTATGTTTTTTAGTTACTTTGCATGTTCTCTCACTGAATTTGAAAACACAAATGTGTTATCCAGGTATACTAGTCACATGGTTGGCATTAAACCTCCTAAAAGTATATCAGCAAAATGTTAAAATTTTGTGGAGGGGGAGAGGTGGATGTTTGGGGGGGAGGGGGTGCGGGAAGGGCTTTCTTTGATATTCATAATGCCCACAGGGTACAACAAAAGCTGTCTCTTTCTCCATCTTTAATAGCTACATGAATCTGATAGTAGCTGGAGCATGGTGAAGAATTTGCATTTGACGAGATGATTGAAAATATCATCAATCCTTGCAAAAAATGCTGCAAGCTTTTCCTCTGTAACTGGTTTTGTTGGGGACTACCACTGTAACGAGTGTACATAAACAAGGTGTATACGACCCGGGACAACCGGTTCTTTTTAGAATTCTAGGTATTTTTCATTGTTTTCAGTTAATTTTTTGTAATTTTGACTGGTAAGAACCGATACTCTAACAAAGGATATTACTGTACCCCACTACTGCAGAATAATACTTCGACAATAAAAGATAAACGAGAGAAAAAGAACGAAAATTACTTAAATTGCAAAGGAAATGCGCCATATACAACGACGACACACAGTGCTCGTGCAAGTGTCTGCCAAATGCAAAATGTGTCAAAGGCTTTAGGAAGACTATGCAATGCTTCATAACAACAAATTGCCTCCGATGAGCATAAAGTCACAACTGTTTACATTAGATTCGTTTTAGCAGTTACGAGCGGACTCATGCGCATGCGCAGTTGAGTTGCTTTTGAGTAGTAGATTCTCCTAATTCTGGCTACAGGAATGTGGATGTTGGCTGTGCAAACAGTTGCATCAAGCAGCTAGACGCTACCAGGAAAAGGGGGCGCCAAATTCATATTTTTGAGGAAAAAAACTTGTATCGCAAAGTGCCTAGCATGCAGCGCATGTTTGTCTGTTGATTATTCATATGATTTTGAAACACATCCCTATTGGGTTTTGAACATTTTTGAACACATTTTAAGTTGATTTCTGACTGAATAATAAGTAGATTTTTGAATGCATGCATAGTGTATGTGATGTCTCATCGCATCTAGAAATAAACTTCCCGTAGATGGGACAGGGCTATACGATCTGAGCGGACTAAAGCCAAACGGATGAATGCCAATTGCTGTCTGATTATGTGGTTGATTGGGTTTGTGAAAGATCAGTGTTGTTATAATTACTAGCGAAATCCATAGATTCAGACTACCCGACTGGAAATAAACAACTGTCAGGAATAACAGGTGTGAAAGATTATGTATTATCTTCTCTGTGTATCAAAGGAATTGAAATTTTGACAGAAAATTTTTGGCCATATTGCTACACTAGTAAGGACCAGTAGCACAGTTCTCGTCTAGCAGCCACTTAAGCTCTATTCTGAAAGTAACATGGAAAACGTGTTGCACAAAAACGTAAAACGCCTAACCGGAAAATAATTGCGGGATAACCTAATGTGTGATTCTGGCAGGGTTAGTGAAGTTAATCAGCAAACAAATTTTGACAATGGCACGAATAGCTACAGAATTGGTGGTGACAAGATTGTTTGTGGAACGAGGGAGGAGAGGAAACGGGGACAAATTATGGGAGAATAAGACGATCCCAAATTTATATAAAAATTTCGTAATACTACATTTCGGTCTCATGCTTGAGAAATTGGTGCATATGAATGAAAGTGAAACTATTTCCTAACATTAAGTGCTTTTGTTTGTAGTAGGCCTAATTGGCATTTGATATTGGTACTTCATGAATTATATTCTGTAGTGTTATAAAAATGGCCATTGGTGCCAAAACAGTCTTGTTTATTTGGTGTGTGTTACAAAACTGCTGACATATTAGAAAGGCCTATTTTGTTGTATCTAGCAGACAGCGACAAAATAGATGTAATCAGATCGAGAAACCACACCAGTCTTGGGTATTATTTCTGTTAACAGCTTTTTGAGTATTAGATAATGACATTTTGATTTTTCATGTAGCAAAACGTTTCACGAACTTTGATGAGGTGATACCGTAGATCCTTTCCCAGAAAGGAAAGCACACCATGTAAAGCTGTAGTGAGATTAGAGAGAAAAAATGCTAGGAGCTAAGGAATGAAGAAATGCGTCATTTCTTGATTATCTCTTGTCTTTATTGGTTTTATGTATCCTATATTTAATTTTATGTCACACAAAACAGCAAGTTATTAGCCAATAGGCAATAAATAGTTCAGATTTTCTGAAGAGTTCTTGTTCTCCTGATTACAAAAAATCCCATCCGCTATTAATTGTGAGATTTTGTTTTTTGAAAAGGGGCAGGCTGTCTAACTGGTTGACTGGGAACAGGCGAGGCCCCACAGGACATTTCAATTTCCACTGTCCTGAATATAGTTTGATGGCATCCATTACAAAATTTACACGTTTCAATTCCACAGAGCGAAATACAGTGACATGCGTTAGAAGAATGATTTGTCAAGAGGCATGGCACTGCACTTTGGCATACTTAAGACCAAATAATATGTCTTACATTTCCTCGAACACACATGTTTTATGCTTCAGACTTTTCAGAAAGATGTGCGCTACAAGATGAACATATTTTTGAAAATGCGATTTTTTTAGTATTGATTCGGTACGCAAATATCGTAGATATGGGGCTGATGCGCAGAGCAGTCAGAGTAGAGTTGTAGTGGGTAGTCTCCACGTGATCCGTGTCTACATTTAGTGATTTTGCTGTTTCGCCTTCATGTACTCTCACGTCAAATCGAAACAAAACGGATGTCTGTGGCTGGGAGCTATCAAGTGAATTAAAATACATTCACACAGTTATGGAAGGCTAAAATATGGCATTAGTTTCAGATTTTATATTATTTCTACCTTTCTGACAGTCAAGCATTAATCACCTTGTGGAACAATGAAGTTATTTTTGTCTGTTTGCTAAAGAAATTTAGCTTTTATTAACCTTTTCTGCAGTGGCAGTCAATGTATTTGAAACGAAATGTTTAATTCCACAGTGCTGGCTGGTTTCAACTGTTCGCTGCATTCTCCCCCCCCCCCCTATCACCCTCCCCCTATCTCCCCCTCCCCCTAGCACATATGGTATTATGCCATAATTAAGAACCACATATGATATAATACAATACTGGTGCTCCAAGAAAATTTACATCGCGAAAGCCACACTGAAAAGCTTAATATCAGGTTGAGGTCTACTTCATTGGAAATCTGGACATATGAGTGTGCACTTTAAATGTGCACATTTTAATATGGTTCACGAAATTCCGATGCTCATGGAGTGTCTTCTAATGTCTTGTTTCTTTTATGACATAATATATGATCTTTCAGTGTTTAACACGTACGCACATACGGGCTTCCTATGTTATGGTAGCTGTGTCGCCTGTTATTTGTGCTGTCTGGCAACTGCTGAAACAAACCTATTTCTGACAGGTTGCGGGAGAGTATTGCGACTAGTGGTTTCAAAAGCATTACTTTCAAAGTAAATATCCTTCTACGTAAGTTGAACTATGTGCAAGAATGTGCCATGAATTTATTAAATTAAAGAGCGTTTGACTTATTTAAAAATCAACTCTTTGATGATGAGTCATTGAGAAGAATTTGGAACCCTGAAGATCAGACATTTATCTCATTATTGTAAATTTTACTGGCACATTTGTGTGATGTATCTCAAAGTGCAACACATACAAGAAAGATCAACATTTCATGCGAAAGCTTAACTTCTCTTGCAGCATATTAACCTTAGAGACCAATATTATATGTGACAGCTTTGCTTTTCTTGTAGCAACACCATATATATTAATTTAAACTATTAACTTTCCCTGTTTGTGTGTTCGTGCTTTTTAATAGTGATGTTGCTGCTGGCTGACTACATCACGTGTCCTATGCTCTGAATATCGGCTGGCGAGATCACGTGACATGAGCTATGACTGGCTTACAAAAGCGCATCACAATCCTGATTTCAGTGATTTGGAAAGTAACATGTGGTGTTTGGTGGAATTCCAATGTATACTTTTGTAATATGAAAATACGCAGCATGCATGTTGCTGCAAATGAAAGATATTTCCAAATCTTGTCTTTTTCCCTGAGTTTCGTTTTCTATTGTGCCAGGAAATTCTACGCCCATGTATAAAACCATAACCATTCAAAGGATTGATAAGGGAAAATATACTGTCACTTAACATGGAGAAAGCTTGTTTTCACCTGGGAGAAAGTGTATTTTTATCCATGAAAAATCTGGGAATTTTGTTTCCTTGTCCGCGTATACACCCTGCACAAGAACAAAACATTGTACAGATATCATACGTATGTCATTTTGAAGAGAAACCCTGAAAGTTCTTTTTTCATGTGTACCGTGCAACGGTTCTTTCGCGTTCTCGTTAATACGGTACCAGAACGTTTAAGTTCTACCACTGTAAAGATGGAAGATCCGCGATTCGGAATGTCAGAACTGTGTAGTAAGTAGTGACAGGCACACTCCAAACCATTGACTCTCGGAGACTGATTTTAACCGTGTTCAACCTAATGGTAAATTATCAAACTATTTTTCTCTGAATCATACAGTTTGTGGGAAAAGCGGTGAGAATAATTACTTTTGGAAACCTTTTATCAGACAAAGCCTGTTATAACAATAAACTGTTTCGCTTAATAAAACGGCCACCAGCCCAAATCGGGCACAGTGTCCACACGAAAAGATGAAGTCAATTTTCGACACTGAATAAATAACTGCTTTCACTTACTATGTAACTGAAAGACAACCACTTAATTTCCATTTACTTGGGTCATTTGGCAGTAATTACTATTAATCCCACTTTCTGTTACTTAGGAATTTACCACTATACTTCAGTAATTATTTAAAGAAATCACACACATGTTTCAACAAGGATACAAAAAAATATTAAATTTATAGCTATCATTCATATGACCAAAACTATTATTTAACACGACTAGATTTCATTTCTTTAGGACTTTTATTTGTTAACATTTAACTAACACCAATATTTGTCTGGCTTTCTTTGACATGGAGAAGCAACATGAACAAATACTGTTAAGATTGTTGCAGTTAAACAATTATGTTATCTTACTTTCAAAAATGCTATTGAAAACTTATCCTCATGGTCACGAAAAGCGGTGGTTCTTAAACCGATATGTGCAAACTTTAGTATTTAACAATGATTTTCAGAATTTACTACCAAAACAATACTATTGCCAGTAATTTACTATTATTCAAGCTTCAATAAACATCAGAATACTCGGAATAAATTTGTTTAGGTAAGGACCCTACTGAGGTAAATGAAATTGGAAAATTATGGTTAAACACAAAGATACATTTAACACTTATATTCCTCTGATTGAAGAAGGATGGTTCATACTGTGATACACTTCTAAGTAAAGTACTTTGCCTGTTACTGATGTCGAAGGTGGCGTGAGGCGGTGCTGCGTAGTAACATTGCACAGGTACGGCTCTTGATGTACATAGCTCTATCTTCCTCTTGTTGGCGATGATAAAATTGCAAATTTCTGAGCTATTAATTTATTGCTGTACTGCGCCAATCATGTAGAACACGTCTGAGCATGTTCACCACTTGCAGGGCAGCTACTGACTGTGTGTGTCACTTGCTCGCCAATTCTCACTTGCGTGCCCCACCACCTTTCCCATTCCACCACAGAACGGAGTTCCGTTCTACCTGTGATCTATACACATTTTCATTTTACACTTCTGCTTACAAAAACCCTAAGTATGAACCATCTACAATTGCATGACAGCACATACATACAAAATTGACATAATTAATTACAGTTGTACTTGAAATATTACATAATTATTTACAAAATATGTTTTAATACATTTATTCCACCTACATCAAAGAGGTTATTTTTAACAGATAAATTACACTTAACAAAAGCTTACTCTCGTTATAGTATTTACTTAATTTTTCAAAATTATTACGGAACAAAAAATTTAAAATATACAGATTAATGGCAATATTATATTTACAATAGCATTACAACTGCCACAGCGTATTTTGGTAATTTGCCTATAGTTGGTGCTAGTCACAAGCATGGTGAGTTGAGGTATGTTGTAGTTTGACAAATGGGAAAGTGAACAGGCATAAATGTCGAATATGGGATTCAAAGCATTCACACAAAAGCATTGAATTTGAGCGCGATTCCCCAAAGGTAAATATTTTTTGTGCCTTGTCACGTTGAAAACTGTACAGGCCATTCTTCTTTGTCGAAAGCACTGTCACTGGGTATTCCTAGTTGGACATGTTTCAGCAGAATGGGGCTCCACCCCATTTCCATCTTGAAGTTTGTGGGTACCTGGACACGGAGCTACTGCATTGGTGGACTGGCCGTGCTACACAAGGGGACAGCTGTTTCATGAAATGGCCTTCCTGATCACCAGACCTCACTCCATGTGAGTCTTTTCTGTGGGAACACATTAAAGATCTGATGTATGTACCACCTCTACCACGTGATAAGCAGAATTCTGGGAGAGAATACGGGAAGCGACTGCCACAGTCGACGATGCCATGCTAGGATGGGTATGGCAAGGTATCAATTACCATACTGACATGTGCTGGGTCTCTCATGGTTCACATATCAAATGTTTGTAAAAAACAAAAACTTTCACAGTCTCTCTTCAAAGTGCAATATGTATGAGACCTGTACAATGTTTAGTTCTTTTGCAATAAATAATGATTGAAAGTGTTCCTGGACTTTATGTACGCCCTATATGTGACAACCAGGAACTGAAAGAAGGTTTAGTAAATCTGAGGCATTTTTGTCTACTGCAGGCTGCAAGTGATAAGATGTGCAATATGGTTTCCAGGCTATTGGCTTGGTATCATATGTAGGAATCTTGTGGTACATTAAGAAGTTTGACAGAAGTTGTTTCTTTTCTTCAGATGAAGTTGCAAAGTCAGCTAGAATGGGGTACAGTTGACAGTGAGTATATCTAACAAACAAAACATTTATTTGTATGCCTGTATTGATGAGGAAGGTAGAAGTTCTGCTGTTCATTTATCTTGCAAACTTGAGCAATTCCTATCTCTCTTACCGGATTGGCTTTGCAGAAGGGGAGCAAGGAGCAGTGGCAGAACTGCTCCCATTCACGTTTCGCGTATTCACATTCCTTCGAGCACCTCGTTGATCTACTTGGTTAGCTGACCAGTGCTGTAGAGATGGACAGTTTTCTCTCTCGTGTCTGATTTTTCTAAAACAAGCACATGCTGGTGCCAAACACTAAGGAGCCGTGTAACTTTTTGTCATTTGCAACAAGTGTAGCACACTTTGGCAACGAATGCACATCAAGTGCGCTTTATCCCGGTGGATGATTAGACGAATTGTTGCACCTCCTTTGTGAGTTGTGTAGCCTAACTTAGTGTACTCGGTGTACTTCACCTTGTCACGTACCTGTGGGGTCAATCCTGCGAATGAGTGAATCTGCAAGCAAGTTTCTGATTTCCTGAGTGGTATCTCATTCCTTTCATTACTTTCTGTTAGTACATATGTACGACAACACGCAACTCTTATTCGGTCAGAAAATCACTCAAAATCCTCTCCAGAATTTTGATATTTGATGGAAAGATTGTCCTTATAGTAGCTGACTGTATTTATCTCTGTACATATCCTCAACGCATTCTGCAAGGATGTCAAATGCCTTGGTATTTCTCAGCCCTTCCTTGAATCTACATAAGCATGAGCCACTCCTTGCACTTTCGTGTTGGTACTCCTATAAACTTTTCGTCAGTCGATGGGGACAGTTTCCCTGTATCCATTACATTTTGTACTACAGTGTCAACGTTTGCATCTAGTTTAGAACCGCCTAGGGGAACACAGAAATAGGGAAGTTAGGCTAGCTCCAGGCACAGTGCTGTTTCGCAGCATCACATTTACTAATGCCTCACTAAGGTGCCTTTGCAGATCATCATTTTTCACACGGAGTTGCTCCACCCATGTTTGCAATATGTTGGATCCGTCACTAGTTGCCTCTGTGACGTGGTTGAGGGAATTGCTTTAAACTAGACACACACACACAGACCTCGATGATGTCAGTGGCAGCATTGGTCCAGAGGCATTTCCCCTACAAGTGAAGCTTGCACATTTAATATGTAGTAATTGGATAGATAAAAAAATCCAGTCACCAAGTGATGGCAGGAGAAAGGTTTTACTTATGCAAGCTTTTGAAGCCAGTGGCCCCTCCTTCCAGCATAAAGATTGAACGGGTAGGGAGAGGGGTGAAGGGAAGGGAACTTGAGACGTCTAGGGAAAGGGGTGGGGTTCTGTAAAGTCACCCAAAATGCAAGGTCAGGGGAGACTTAACAGATGGGATGATAAAGGAAGACACCAACCATTGCTTGGTGAATGGATTTTTTAGCTATACAATTACAGTATATTGTCAGGAATTGATTATTTTGATTGTTACAATTAAATTGTTCATTGACAATTGATTGGGCAGCAATGCAGTGGCGATGCCCGGTGTCGAGGTGGCATCGGGACATCATAATCATGATGTGGCCTCGTGCGACCACGATAGAGGAGGCAGACGAGGTTGAATTTCCTTGCCTAATGGCAGTGATGGCAGCTTGGCATTAGGCCTGGGTAGACTGTGGTGGGCAGCTTGGGCTGACTGTGCTAAGCACTTGTCTGTTGCACCACAGCATGGAGCCGGACTGTCCTGCATGATGGATTCTTACATCTGTTCACGGCTTAGTAATTTGTATGGGGCACCTCAAAGCTGAAAGTGGGTCAAATTTGGCATCTCACTTCAGATGCCAGTTCTTACACCCACTTGGGGGTGTCGTCAGGATTGGATAGTGATGTGGACTTGTAATTAATATACGTAGTCATGTTGGGAAAAGGAAACTGTATCAGTTTATTTGCTCATAGGGATTACATTGTGATAATTGTCAGGAGGACAACAGAAGGTAGTTCCAGAACCATCTTGGAGCAGGAGGTAAAGGAGCCAAGGTAAAGAAACTGAGCCATTTAGTGTTTGCTATAGGTGGCGGTTTGAAACATAAGAGAGAGATGTTCTTCAGCTCTGATAGCAGTCAGTGTCTAAAGTCAAGTGATCCTGTGGCATTATTTGGTTGGTAGGTAGGTCTTTACAGTGATGATTTATCCTAGTCCATCATGAACTGGCCCATTGTTGTATCAGCAGCAAGGCGACAGACTGAATGGGAGCCCATTTGTAAAATGAAGTAATAGTAATTTCTTGCTTACGGAGACTGGAGTAGCACCTTGCAAACAAACTACTTTCCAATAACAGTTTTAGCCACGGATGTGACATTTCCTGAGCCTTTTACACAACTATTGTGGAAAATTGGGTGTTTGCGAGACTTTAATATGGTGCATCATTTAAACTATATATTTTCAGAATGAGATATTCACTCTGCAGTGGAGTGTGCGCTGATACGAAACTTCCTGACAGATTAAAACTGTGTGTCTGATCGAGACTCGAACTCGGGACCTTTGCCTTTCACGGGCAAGTGCTCTACCATCTGAGCTACCGAAGCATGACTCACACCCAGTACTCATAGCTTTACTTCTGCCAGTATCTCGTGCTTCGGTAGCTCAGATGGTACAGCACTTGCCTGCGAAAGGCAAAGGTCCCGAGTTCGAGTCTCGGTCGGACACACAGTTTTAATCTGCCAGGAAGTTTCATATCAGCGCACACTCCACTGCAGAGTGAATATCTCATTCTGGAAACCTCCCCCAGGCTGTGGCAAAGCCATGTCTCTGCAATATCCTTTCTTTCAGGAGTGCTAGTTCTGCAAGGTTCGCATGAGAGCTTCTGTAAAGTTTGGAAGGTAGGAGACGAGATACTGGCAGAAGTAAAGCTGTGAGTACCGGGCGTGAGTCGTGCTTCAGTAGCTCAGATGGAGGAGCACTTGCCCGCGAAAGGCAAAGGTCCCGAGTTCGAGTCTCAGTCGTGCACACAGTTTTAATCTGTCAGGAAGTTTTATACATTTTCAAATTACAAAAGTATAAATATGAAAAACACTGAATGTGACGCTTAAGTTTTGCGAACATGTAAATTAACATGGCATCTGGTATCTTTTAACATAACATAGATCCCAGCCTACTTCAGCAAGACATGTTATTTGTCCATAAAAACATGTCAAATCTCTTCCTCATGATGAGATCAAGATGTTCATTTAAAAATATTATTTAGCTAGTTAATATATAAAGTACTCCCCACTGTGTAATATTTGCAGAAATGACGAAAGAATTGTCGGCTTAGGACATCATCAAAGTGTGACAGATATGGAACATCTTCTCCTGCTACGAAGGGGTTATTTACTTATTGGGGTTGTGGCTTGGCAGTGTTTTGGAAGGCAGAGAGGAAGAGGCACTGTCTGCAATATCAACACCCAGAATAAGCTTAACAAGGCTAAGGAGCAATGTCACTCTCTTCTGTGTTGTTATGAGATTCAATTTGAAAATGTTGTTCTCGTTAATGAGATCTGTTTACTCAATGTATATGACTGTCACATAAGAGTAACAAAATACAAAAGAGTTGTTTAAAAGGCAGTTATGTTATTTTGTGGCTTGAAGACTAGAGAGCTGTCTTACAGCCCTCAATCCTCTGCAAATGGAAACAAAGTCACACGACAAGACATGGTGGCAGTGCATAGCAGGTTTGTTAACATGGAGAAACTACAAGAAGGTAACTGACTTGAGGTAAATGTTTATGAGTAGCATCAGGGTGACAGATCATTGAAATGTAATGTGTCTTCTCAACTCAGTACAGCCATCCCTCTCTTTTTCACTGCTAAATTTCACTACCAACAATTCGTGCTTTGACCACACGCTTCATTCACAAAGTAGTAAAAATAATATGGAATAACTATTAAAATAAATGTGAGGGTTACCCAAAAAGTGAGGCACTACATTTGTTTTCCTTCAGTAATTATTTATTGAACACAACGATAAATATACAAAAGAAAGAATGTTGTTTATTCTACATTCCCTATACTTCCACACAATTGCTGCCCTTTTCTATGGCCTTCCTCCATCGAGACACCCTGTTAGTGCCGCTCCTTGTTCTGGTATTGAAGCCATTTCTCCACTGTAAGAATCACATCTTTGTCATCCTCAAAATGTCATCTACAAATGTGATGATTTAATGGGACGAGCAAATGGAAGTTGGAGGTGCGCTAGGTCAGGGCTGTAGGATGGATGAGATGATACTGTCCAACCCTGTTTAATGATGGTTCTGAAGTCCTCAAGCTTGTGTGAGGCCGAGCGTTATCATATAGAATTAGTCAATCACCTGGGTTATTATGGTGACAAAATCATTGGAAGCGCCTTTTGGGTTTGGTTAATGTGTTCACATCTGCTTCAGAAATATTGGTACTGTGTCTTGGCATCACATCAAAGAGTGAGAAGATTTAGTTTCCTCATGAGATAGTGCATAATCCATTGTGCACAAACTTCTGAGTAATTAAGACTATGGACAATTGCATCCACACTTTCCTTCCTGAGTGACAGCTTCATTGCCAAGTGCCAAGTTGTTCTGCATTGGTCTATGTGAATGAGCACATCAGCAAGCTGTGCCTGGTCAAGTTTGAATGCCACGAATGGGCTCCCTGAATGAAGCAAATCTTGGAGCTCTGCAGAACCAATGTCTCGTAATGGCCTCACTCTCTTTGCCCAGTGACTAACAGAACTTCTGTCTATTGCAGATGCTCCATAAAAAGGATGCAAACAATTGGGAATATTCTCGAAGGTTCTATTCTTTGCTGTGAGAAGTTCAATGACGACACGCTGCTTGTAGCTTACATCATATAGAGCCACCATTTCAAAACATTGCTATAGGTATGATACCTGTCAGAATAAATGGGATATTTGTGTGTGCAATTTGGAAACTTCAAATAATGTATATCCTAACTGTCACATTCATACAATTTTTGCTGATTGAGAAAATATGTGGTACATTATTTTCCAGGCAATCTTCGTACTTTCAGTTAGCATGACACCCTCTGTTCGCTGCTGTGTACGGTGGCGAGAACCTGACCAATTGGGTGCAAATTTGATTTACGTGCTAGCTAAAGTGCTATGTGCTATATTTGATGTTGTGTTTGTGTCCTGCAAAAAAATACTATTTAACTGATGCTCCACTTTACAGATCTCACCAAACTGTCTCATTGTTGGTACAGTTTGTTACGCAAAAATATTGAGAACTCTGATGTCAGTGGATGAAACAGTACCTATATTCCAAGTTACAATTGAAGACTGCTTCATTATTATGAGAAATACAAATTTTTGATGCTAAAACCAGCCAGCTTTTGTTAAATATGAATGGAACGAATGCTTCAGGGCGAGGTGAAGAAAACCGAGAAAGGCACTATGTTGCACCTTCATAATTGGCTAACAACTCTTATGGTGACAGATCTGTATATTTAGTCTTATTCACAGTCCTGGGCTCTTATTTCTAGTGTGATGATGATGAATTATGTTCATGCTGACACATAAAATAGTTTATGTGTGCATAGGATGGCAGGTCTCAGTTGTGAAATATTCTGAAGGGGTAGCAATACCTTTATAATTTGATGGGAAGCAACTTCCCATGCAAGCAGGATATGTCGACATTGTCAGTTGTCTGGTGTTGTGCTGAAGACATTTGGTCCTCACAAGGGGAAGGTCTTGGAATGGCCAACCAATTTGAGTCATATTTGGCAGGGTGCTTGTATACACCTAAAACAGAGGACTGAGATATTTTGGCTCAAAAAGCTCCCCCATCCTTATATTTGAGGAAACCACTCCTAATTGATTGATTCAAATTTGACGAAATCAATAGGTAATTGAAAATTGGGTGTTTTCATCATGTGGGGGGGGGGGGGGGGGGTGCTGCTCAGCATATTCCCATTTCGTAGAATCGAAGAAAGACACTGAGTATGCCTATGGTAAACACTGTTCAGAAGAACTGCCACTGACGTAGCGATCAAGGCATGTGGCTGAGGAGAAGAGAACATATGTTTAATTTCCAAATGCATTCTGCAGTTTTTTCATTAGTATTTTTGCTGTATTGAATCTAGTAGGAATAGGAAAGTGAAAAGGTAATCAGTGAAAAATAATAACAAGGTAGGGAAATAAATTTCTTTAATGACTTGGATTAGAAAGAATTATAATTTTAATCCTGGTTGCCCTACAAAGGCTCTTTCACTCACTGTTACATGCCTTAACGTACCTTTGAACATCTACATGGGTGGTACTTGTCATATAAACATTTGAAGCAAATATGCTTATGGCACCAAGAATGTATAATGAAAGCAGCTTTCGCACAACTACATCATTCATTCTGAAGATTTGGCGGAAAACTGACTTGGGTTACATTTAAAAATATTTCGTTTTTGGGAATTACACTGAAGCGCCAAGGAAACTGGTATAGGAATGTGTATTAAAATACAGATAGATGTAAACAGACAGAATATGGCACTGCGGTCATCATTGCCTGTATAAGATAACAAGTGTCTGCCACAGTTGTTAGCTAGGTTACTGCTGCTGCAATGGCAGATTATCAAGATTTAAATGAGTTGGAACGTGTTGCTATAGTCGGTGCATGAGCGATGGGACACAGTATCTCTGAG
Organism: Schistocerca piceifrons; assembly: GCF_021461385.2. Classification (NCBI taxonomy): domain Eukaryota; kingdom Metazoa; phylum Arthropoda; class Insecta; order Orthoptera; family Acrididae; genus Schistocerca; species Schistocerca piceifrons. The sequence continues at coordinate 960,681,887 of NC_060149.1, forward strand.
GTAGAGATGAAGCGAGGTTTTTCCATTTGACCATTCCACAAGTGTACCTTGAATATCAAGAATCTGGTAAAACATCAGATCTCTGACATCGCTGTGGCTGGAAAAAGATTCTGCAAGAAAAGACCAATGACGACTGAAGAGAATTGTTCAATGTGACAGAAGTGCAACCTTTCCTCAGATTGCCGTACATTTCAGTACTTGGCTATCAACAAGTATCAGCATGCAAATCATTCAACGATACATCATCAATGTGGACTTTTGGAGCTGAGGCCCACTCGTGTACCCTTGATGACTGCATGACACAACGCTCTATGCCTCGTCTGGATCCGTCAACACCCACATTGGACTGTTGATGACTGGAAACATGTTGCCTGGTCGGATGAGTCTCATTTCAAATTGTATCAAGTGTATAGATGTGTATGGGTATTGAGCTGGCCTCATGAGTCCATGGACACTGCTTGTCAGCAGGGGACTTGTTCAAGCTGGTGGGGGCTTTGTAATGGTGTGGGATGTGTGCAGTTGGACTGATTAAGGACCCATGATATGTCTATATACGACTCTGATAGGTAACTCTTATGTAACCATCCTTTCTAGATTACCTGTATCCATTCATGGCCATTGTGCATTCTGAAGAACTTGGCCAATTCCAGCAGGACAATGTGACACCCCACACATCCAGAATTTCTACAGAGTGGCTCCAGAAACACTCTTCTGAGTTTAAACACTTCACTGGTCACCAAACTCACCAGACATGAACATTATTGAGTGTATCTGGGATGCCTTGCAATGTGCTGTTCAGATGATGTCTCCACACCCTTGTGTTCTTACTGATTTATGGACAGCCCTGCAGGATTCATGGTGTCAGTTCCCTCTAGCACTATTTCAGACATCAGTCAAGTCCATGCCATGCCATGTTGAAGCACTTCTGCGTGCTTGTGGCCCCCTACATGATATTAGGCAGGTGGATCTCCTGTGTGATTCTAATGCATAACATGCATGCAACATCACCTAAAAAATTTGTGCTGAAAATTGATCATGAATTATGCTATGAATTGTTGTGGAATGTGGATAGTTGTGAAATTCCTGCTGGATTTCCAGATGTACATTGCAGTTTTGAAACCTCCAAATAAAGTTCTGTACCACGGCTCGTTGTAAACTAGCATAGCATATTAAGCTGTCTGTGGTCCCTCGTGATATTTGTTTTCATATGAGGCTTCAAATTTTAATTTTTCACCAATCCAAGTTGTTTGAGAAATTTATTTACCTCCTTGTTATTATTCCTTAATAACTGCCATATTAACCCTCCTTTTGTTACTAATTTCAATAAGGAAAAGAAAGATGACAAAAAATCCTGCAGAATGCATTTCAGAATTGAACACAGGTTCTCTGCTCCCCAGCCAGATGCCTTGATTGTTGCATCAGCAGTACTTTCATTGAATAGCATTTACTTTACGGGTACATAAGTGGCAGTTGTAATAGTTTCTTTTGCAAATCCCTTGGAAAAAAGTTTGCTTCTGGACACCACCTATGATGATTAAAAGTGTTCCATTTTCAATTGTATATCGATCTGGTCAGTTTTGAATCAAATTCACATCATGAACTGTAGGGATGGTGTTCTCAAAACTGATCTTCATCTTATGTTGTATAGAAGCAGGCTGCCAAATATGAGCTGAATTGGTTAACTGCATTTGTGGCCTTCTCCTTGCCCTTGTTAAAAATTTACACTTTACGCTGCCATTTTTGCATTGTTGTGAAGTACTGATCAATTGGTGGTAAAAGTTTTCAAAGAAACCATTGAAGCTATAATAGTACTTTAATTTGAAAACCTTTTGATAGTGTATGGTTTCTTTAATTGATTACATTTAATGGGTTTCATATAAATGATTTCCTTTTTCTTCTGTGATGCCATATGTAATGTAGATAAGAGGTACATTTTCGGTTTCATAGTGCTGGAACAGTGATATAAGCCATTTGATACTTCAAAAATAAGCTATTGGAAAGTGATACCAAACTCCTCAAAAATGCCATCAAAATTGGCAGAAAGTAATACCAGAGTTGACAGAAAACAGCAACAAATAGGCAAAAATAACTCTGAAATTGACCATAAAATAAAATGGATTTTTCCTGTCTCTGCTTACTGTTTGTTAAACAGACAGACAGACATTATTTCCACGACATAATACTTATTTCTTTGAGATTGTGTTCTTCGCAGTTGTATACCATTGTTTACACCTGATTCTCTTATCTTGAATGTGCTGCCATACAGTGTATTTTCAAGTACAGCGTGTACATAAAATCAAGGAACACTTTCAATTATTTATTTAAACATTGTACAGATGCCATACATACTGCATTTTGAAGAGAAACTTTTTGAAAGTTTATTTTTTTCCATAAACATTTGATATGCTAACCATGAGTGATCAGGTAGATGACAATACGGTAATCGAATTCTTGCCTTACCCATCCCAGCATGGCATCGTCGACTGTGGCAGTCACTTCCCGTATTCACTCCCGGAGCTCTGCCACATCATATGGTAGAGGCAGTACATACACAAAAGAGTCACACAGAGTGAGATCTGGTGATCGGGAGGGCCATTTCATGAAACAGATTTCCCCTTCTGTAGCATGGCCGAGCCATCGATGTGACTGCTCCGTTTTCAGGTACCCAGGAACTTCACGATGAAAATGGGGTGGAGCCCCATCCTGCTGAAAGATGAACAGAGAGTCCAATCTCATTTGAGGCATCAGCCATTGCTGCAACATGTACAAGTAGGAATTTCCAGTGACAGTGCTCTTGGTGAAGAAGAATGGCCCATACAATTTTTGACGTGACAAAACACAAAAAACATTTACCTTTGCAGTACAGATTCAGATTCTTTGTTCACCATTGACCACCTGAGGTGGAATAGGCAATTTAAATGGATATCATATAACATTTTCCTTGAATAGTACCTTAAAGCTAAATGAGCTTTGCTTTGCAAATAGTGCCCATAGATGATAACATACACCATAACATAAGATAAATACATTCAGTGACATCACATAATGAAATCCTTAAAAATCAATGTTGATTGATTTTATATTCATAAATTCTGTTACATTGTAGAAAGGACTGATTAGTAACCAATGTAGTAGCTTGCTCTTGAAGCTACTTATGTGATCCGACCGAGAAGAAAATGGAAGTTTATTAAATATTTTTAGACTATTGATTCGATGGGAATTCGCTGTTCTTGTCAGCCTGTGCCTAGGTATGTCTAATTTTGTTTTGCCTCTGGTATTATGGTGGTGCATGTTTTCCGCCATTTCAAAATCTGCTATATTGTTATTTGCATACAATTCTGAGGCGTATATATAAAAATTAATAACGGTTAATATTTTCAGCTGAATGAACAGTGGTCGGCAGTGCTCTGATCTACCAGAATTGCTCATTGGCCTTATCACTTTCTTCTGAATTTTTAGAAGTTCAGTGATGTGAAGAGAGAGTCCCCATATCAGCAGTCCATATTCTATCTGTGACTGAAAGAGTCCAAAATAAATAACTCATAAATATTCTTTTGTCACCAGGCTCCTCAGTTTCCACATTAAATACGTAACTCGAGACAATTTTGCGCAGGTGTGGTTGATGTGTGTTTCCCACATTAACTTAAAGTCTACATGAATTCCTAGACTTTTAACTGCTTTCACCTATACCTCTTTTGACAATCCCAGTGTAATCTGTTGGTTTTTACAAGGATTGCAAAGCAGTGTATTTGGTGAGAACCAATTTAGTGCTGCTTACATGTCATCTTGCAGAACTGATATGTTCTCGTGCTGAGCAAGCAAAATTGTGGCATCAGCATAACCAAATAACAAAAGTGGGGATACAATGAGGTAAATCATTGACTGCAGTTATGAAAAAGAAGGGCCTAAGGACAGAACCTTGTGGGACTCCTGTCTTAACTTCTAGCAACTGTGAGTCTCTGTTTCTGACATAGGCAAACTGCTTCCAATTTTTAGGTATGATTCAATTACTGCCAATGCAGAATCTTGTATGCCATAGAATTTGAGTTTAGCAATTAAGATATCACGAGAAATCCAGTCTAATGCCTTACTTAAATCACATAAAAGAAGTGAGGCTTTATTTTTATTCTCAAAGGTTGTTATTACTTCATTCACAATTGAAAGAACAGCAGTGGTGGTATTTTTTCCCTTGCGGAAGCCAAATTGACTATTAGAGAGTAAGTTATGCGACTCAAAGTAGTGGTTCAGTTGGTTATAAATAAGAGATTCAAGTATTTTCAAGAAAATGGGACCTATTGAAACTGGTTGGTAATTTTTGAGATCATGTTTGTCCCCTTTTTTATACACTGGGATAACTTTTAATATTTTTAGAGTTGTAGGATAGACTCCAAACTTTCGACACCTATTAAACAGAAAGGCCAATGGTTCACTAATTATATGCACTGTTTTTTTAATTATGTAATTGGACAACCAAGAGTAGTCCATGCTCTTGGGAGTTTGAGAACTTTGCCACTACCTTTGTAATCTCAGTGGGTGCGATTGTCCTCCATGTAAATGTATTGTTTGCAGGTTGTTGTTGCTTAAGTAGATCACTTGCATTGGTGGTTGTTGTTTCAATTTTGTTCCTAATATAACTTACAGAGTCCATGAAAAAATGATTAACTTTATCCGGGTCAAGAGCTATGCGATGTTCATCATTCCTGCAATGCTCTTGTGCAACAGCATTCCATGCAGCTTTGCACTTATTAGGAGCCCCTTCAGTGTATCTTTTGTATGCTGTTCTTTTTGCCATTCTAAGCTTAGTTCTGTAGGTTCTCTTACATTCAAGATATGCTTTGTACAAATCATCTTTCTGCTCCATTCCATCTTTATGAGAATTTTTATACATGTGGTACAATGATAACATATTTTCCCTCATATTGGTAAGTTTATCTGTGTACCACTTAATGTTTTTCTTTATAGGTTGGCTTTTAAGATTGATTTTTATAGGAGGAGAACAAGAATACCACAAATTTAAATAATTTTTAATTAAGCTCTTAAAAGCAGTTTCAGTTTTATTTATTCCCACTTGACAGTTATATATACAGTCCCACTTAATATATCCGAGTTTCTGAATGAACTGGTTTACTACTTCTTCCTTCTGCCCTCTAACCCACATTACCTTTTCCTTAGCATTGGCACCTATGTTTGGGGAATACGCTCAAATTCAGTGCATTTGTGTGGATGCTTCATACCGTAGATTCGACAGTTGTGCCTGTTCACTTTCACAGTACTGTGAAAAGTTACTTGGTTGCTAAAAATGAAGTGTTCAACAATGCCATACCCACCCCATTCACTTGTTACAACTGTGAATAAATCTCAGAATGCTGGTCTTTGTCGTTGCCATTGAGGTTCTGCACTAGCTCCAATTTTAATGGTTTCATAGACAGCTTCTGTAGCAGGACTTTTCACACTGTCATTGGAGTAATTTCCAGATCAAAGGATGCATGATGCGCTGATTTCCTAGGACTCCTTATGAATATCTCTCATAAGTGCTCCACATTCACTGCACTCACACTAGGATGTCCGCTTCTCTTCGTCAGGCACAAGCTACCTGTCATAACGAATTTGTTGTGCCGGTGGTACATGGCCTTTCTTGTTGTTGGCTTCTTACCGTACTTGGTTCTAAACATAGGGGGAAAAAAAACTTTCAGTGTTTATCTTCGAAATGACATGTGTGATATCTGTACAGTGTTTGGTTTCTGTGCAATAAATAATTGAAACTGTTCCTAGACTTTATGTACACCCTGTATTTTGAAATCTCCTATGTTGGCAAACATATAAGTGTTGTATCAAATATTGATAGAAACTGCTTACCAAGCATCAAGGAAGACATCTCTACCATACGGCGAGTGGTGACTTTTATTTCCATAATATTGTTATATTCCAGCCTGGATTTTCCTTATTTGAAATGAGAAGACAGGTTGGATGAAACAATGCATACTGAGATTAAATAGAAAAAGTTCTCAAGAGTTCCTGGAGCAAGGAGGAGGTGAACAACTCAGTAAGAGCACTTGTTTTTCCTTTCATTCTTTCCATTTAATTTCAGTTACTATTCCTGCTTCTGTACTTTCTTCATTGGAAAGAACCCGAAAAATGGCGCTGTTATACTTCACTGTGTATGCCTGTATCTACAGCTGCTTGGTAAATAAAAATTATATCTAATGTTATTTGACTGCAATTCTGTATGGGGTGTAATTTTTGCTAGCAGAAAAATATATAATTCCAGTGATACACTATGGCCGACCACTACTTATATTTCGGAGGTGAAATTGCCAGTGCTGCTGATTGTCACACACAAAATGAGGGGGAATGAGGAAGGGAGATATCTCATAACTTTGATGATCCCCAAGGAGGAAAGATTGATAGCTTGGGGATGATTGGAAGAGGTCCCTCAGACATCAGGAAACTAATGAATTCAAATTTTTTTTTTTTTTTTCGCCCCATACACTTACAAGTGTCCATCAGCAGTACTTGAAATTCCACCTTCTAAAGGTAAGTACTGCCCACCCCATCTGTCTCTTTGTAATTTTATACACAGTTCAGTCACATTAATGTGAGCACTGCCTATGTTTTATATCAACATGCAGTAACCGCTCACAGACGGCAGATGCCAGCATTAGCATTGGAGTATATATAAAGTGGGTCAAGGGGTGATGCAGAAAAGAGTGCAGATGTTGTCATAATGCTGAAACAGAGCTATTTATCGGACATCATTGGTTTTTTGGCCAAGTGTAGAAGCATTTCCAAAAATGCTAAGATTGTAAACTGTTTACGTGCCACCGTGGTGAAAGTATACAGTGCATGGCGAATTAGTGCCATCCAAAACCGGCATGCAGGCAACTGTGGTGCAAAGATATGTGTGGGTGAATGAATATGCAACTGTTGAGCAACTGACCAGCCAGATGAACCAAGGGGCTACCAACCGTGTCTCCTCAATGACCGTTCAACAAATGTTGATGCATATGGGCCTCTGCAACAATGGTTTGGTTCATGCACGTATTCTGGCCGCTGTCCATCATCGAGAAAGGCAAGAATTTGCATGCCACTGAGTGGCAAAAGATGGCCTTTTCAAATGAATCGTGTTTTATGCTCCATCAGACAGACGGCTTTTGGCATGTATGGCACTGCAACAATTGTTGAAGGGTTCAGGCCGGTGGAGGGGGTTTATGGTGTTGCGAATATTTTTGTGGTCTCCCCCGGGTGATTTCATCATTCTGGAAAGCACAGTGGTTCAACACAAGTAAGCATCAATCCTTGGGGACCACATCCACTCATACGTGCAATTTATTTTCCCTTGGCAAGATAGCGTCTACCAGCAGAACAATGGAGTATGTCACACACTTCGTAGTGTAAGTGTGTGGTACCACGAGCACCAGAGGGAGTTCACTGTGCTCATGCTCCCCTGCCTCCCCCTACCCACTCCATGCCCCCTCCTCTACCCTAAGGCTGAATTCAAAACCCAGTTGAGAATATGCGGTGACAACTTTGATACTGTTTTTGCCACGAATCTTTGGCCCTCGGCTGTGAAACATAGCACACTTGGCCACGATAGTGGATCTGGAGTGGGTCCACATCCCTGTTGGTACCTTCTGGAACCTCACTGACACTCTCCATGCATGTCCTCACTGTGAAAGATGGCTATTTGGGCTTTTGACAGGTGGTTACAAGTAGTTTTGGACCAAGCAGCTTCCTCAAGTTAATTTTACTATAGATAGAATACTTGGGCAAATTCCTGTGGTTTTGTTCACAACAATTTTATTTCTTGTTTTGTTCTAGTGGCAGATTGAAGGATTTGTTGAGAAGTACAAGAAAATGAAAGACAGGGCAGCTCTTTTGAAAGGCAGTTTACATAAGGTAAGGTGGCATAAACCATCTTTTTAAACACAAGAACATGATAATGAAAACCTATCACCATTATGCATTATAGTGTGCTATTATACTCCGAAATATACAAGGTACATCCAAAAAGTTCGATGAATGGTCTCAGAAAATAAAGAAAATGAGAGTTACAAAGTAATCACCATTAGCTACAACACATTTGTGACACTAATTGTAAAGCTGTAAAAATTGAAATGTCGTGTGGCTATGGCCTCCCGTCGGGTAGACCGTTCGCCTGGTGCAGGTCTTTCGATTTGACGCCACTTCGGCGACCTGCGCGTCGATGGGGATGAAATGATGGTGATTAGGACAACACAACACCCAGTCCCAGAGTGGAGAAAATCTCCGACCCAGACAGGAATCGAACCCGGGCTCTTAGGATTGACAGTCTGTCACGCTGACCACTCAGCTACCGGGGCGGACTTGTAAAGCTATTGAAAACTGTTCATAAACACTTCTTGTGCAATAGTTTTAAGTAACGTGGTCATGCATTGTTGGATTTATCGCATCATTACAGGAGGTGAGACCGGGTGCTACCAGTACGATCCAGAGACTGAGCGACAGACATTTCCCTCACCTCCCTCAGACAGAAATTCATGATAGATCAAGACTTTGCTTTTGAAAAAAGCAATCAACATCCTTTAATCTTGGATTTTGACTGAAGACTCTTTTTGGGAGGTGGGGAAGACAACAAACATTGTGCCACGGACTGTCACTCGGTCTCAGGATCTTATTGGTAGCACCAGGCCTCATCACCTGCTATGCCACAGATATGCAATGGTGTGTGACCACAGTGCTTTGAGCGATTGCACAAGAAAATTTGTTGACAGTTTCCAACAACTTTACAACTGATGTCAGAAGTGTGTTGTAGCTAACAGTGGTTACTTTGAAGGCCAAGACTTATTTGGTTCACCTCTTCTTGTTTGTCTTTTCTGTACAGATCTTTTTGTTTTCGTATAACTGCTGCAATCTGCATCCATTTGGCTCTGCATGCTGTTGTCAAAAATTGTTCTCCCTTTATAATGTTACCCCTGCCCCCTCCCCTCAAACTTCCCTCCATTACAAAATTGAAATGTTTTTCTGGTGACCTCCTCCTCAGTATTCACCAACTGGGAAATCCAAAAGGGAAAGCATTTCTCCTCCAGAATATTATCCCCAAGGGGATGCCATTATCAAGCTGTATAGTATAGGTGGATAATAGTGATGTGTTGTGTTGATTGTAGCAAAATTGGGAGTTGCACATGCTCCTAATTTAGAAAATTAAAAGTATGTGCTCTGAAACACTTGCCATCAGAATAATTCCTAATATGAATGAAATATTTTCATTTACTTGTGGATTTGTGAATGTTTTCTAAGGCAGTTAATGGGCAATGAAAAATGTCTACACCCAAAATGAGATTATTAAAGAGTTACATGTGTCTCATCACCCGAGAAATCTCCTGTCTTAGCCTTTTTAAGAAAGTTGGGACATTGACCACAACCAAACATTCTCTCTCTTCAATCATAACTTTCTCACAATCAAATGTACCACAACCATAATATAAGAAGAAAATGTGACCCACATTATGATCTGATGAATTTTTCTGTAGTACAGAAATGTGTGAAATAGAACTAGCACTGAAATCTTTTAACTTGCTTGGAAGTAATAAAGATTCCTAAGAGATAATAACACGTTATTTGAAAGTAAGAAGAAGAAAATTTTGTGTAATAATTGTATTATTGTCTTACTTAATTTTTAAGGCAGAAAAATTTGGAATATAGTCTGATTTGTTCAAGTTATGTCTTTCTGGTTTTGTTTGTACATGATTAATAATGCATTCTATTTTATATAATTCATAGAAAAGTTTTTTAAATTTGAGAAATCCAATGCATTGTTAATGTAATCAGGGAACAGTGTTATATGATTTGTAATAAAGTCTAATTTTATATTTATTTTTGATTGACGTTTATGTAATACTTGTTATGTCCTAGCCAGTAATGCCACCCGAGCCCGCTGCCAAAAGGTTGGCAGCATCAAAGTCCGGACGCCGTCCGCATAAGCAGCGCCAGCGAGACAGCAAATCGCCGCAAGTCTGCGCGCGCCACAGCAGGCTTCTGGCTTCTTAAGCGCTGGACTCGCGAGCGCTAGGACAGTTCTGCATTCGCCGCTCAGTTGTATACTCGCCTCCGAATTGTGTACTTGCGAGTCAGTTGTGTGTTCATCGCAGCAGAGTTGTTGTTTGTCGTCAGCCGACGCTGAACTAGCCGCTCCGACTCGAACTAGACAGATTGCTGTAGACACCGAGTTCACTACTGTGTTACTGTATCTTCATTAATAAAAGATAAGTACCGACTTTTATTTAATATGAGTGTTTGGGCTTTCATCTTTCTGTTCACTGTTCCAGCGGACCGGTCGGCCCGCTATTAAAAGTGTGGCAGTGACTTCGTAAGCCATTTCTACAGCCAAGTGTTTGTCGCTACGAACACCGCCACAAAACTGGCGACGAGGTCTTCCGAACTCGTGTGCAGGGCTGGTTCAACTTGTTCTTGTTATACTAATTATAGCGATAAACTTTTGGGGGCTGGTTTAATTTGTGTTCACTATGTCTGCCGAATTACAACAGTTGATCTTGTTACAGAGTCAGCAAATACAAAGTCTGGTGGAAGCAATCGCCAAACAAGCGGCTAATCCTCCAACACAAAAGGAACAAGCACAGGCAGCACCGCCGTTCCGGGCTTTTAATGAATCCAGAGAAGAATGGCGCGAATATTTCGCGCAGTTGCAGGCGCACATGTCAGTCTACAAAATCACAGGTACTGAGCGGCAGCTTTATTTAATTTCCACTGCAGGCGTGGAAGTCTATCGACTACTTTGTAAGTTGTTCCCGGAATCCCAGCCAGAAGCTTTAGACTATGACGTTGTTGTTAACAAGCTTGCTGAGTATTTCGAGTCGCGAGTTCATGTGGCAGCAGCCAGATTCAAGTTCTTCCGATTAAAGAAACTGCCACATCAATCTAATAAACAGTGGTTAACAGATTTACGGGGCCTCACCCGTCAGTGCATATGTAATTGTGTGTGTGGAGCTTCCTACAGTGATGTCATGTTACGAGACGCTATTACTCAAAACATTGCAGATTCTCGTATTCGTGCTGCCATCTTAAAGTTGCCTGACCCGTCATTAGAGACTGTGATGAACATCATTGAAGCCCAAGATACTTTTGACTATGCTGAGTGTGAGTTAGATCAGCCATGTATTTCTCAAATTGCCTGTGCTAAGCAAGTTATGTCACGCCCGCGGCCCCACCGGCAGAGTCAGACTGTAAACACTAGCCGGCCGCGTCATGTTAAACACATTCGTCAGCCGCGTGTGCAAAATGATAGAGTTAAGTCTTGCCCTAAGTGTGTTCTTGCTCATCCTCGTGAACGTTGCCCGTTCAGAAACGCGGTTTGTCACTTTTGTCAAAGGAAAGGACACATCCAGACTGTTTGTTTGCGTAAACGCATGAACAATTCTAGTGCTGCCCAGCCCATGGATATTCATGTTCTTCAAAGCCAGCCCGCCCAGAAGGTCGCGTTTAAAGACTCTTCCACGGTTCGTGTGGGTAATAAACTTGTTCGCAATAAGCCACCCACCCAGCCCTCTGCTATGCGACCCAAGCGTAATTCCAACGCTGTAAACAGTAATGTACGGACTGCAAGTGAAGCGGGAGTTGTTGTTCCACCCGCCCAACCCACGAGTTGTCGTAAGCAGCGAACACGCGCTAAACGCGCTGATTTTGTGTCTTCCGCCTCCACTGCACCGATCCAGAGACAGTGTAATAAACTATTTGTGAAGCTACGCATCCAGGATAAGACCTTCAATTTTCAATTAGACACTGGTGCGTCTGTGACTCTCATAAATAGTGCTACGTATGCGGCTATCGGCCGCCCTAAACTTTCAGCGGCAAAACATTCTTTGGCTACTTATAGTGGAGAACGAATTCCTGTGTTAGGTGTATGTAGCGTGCCAGCCACATTCCGTGGCAATACAAAAACAGTTTCATTCACAGTGCTCCGCGCTACAGACAGTGTAAACATTTTCGGATTAGACTGTTTTGACTTGTTTGGCCTGTCTATCCCAGACAATGTGTTGCAAATTAATTCTGTTGTTGTTCCTCAAGACAGCATAACCGATTTGTGTAAACGATACAGTGACATATTTAAAGACGAACTGGGTTGTGCTGCGAACTTTGCCGCTCATATTACGTTAAAAGATACTGCTCAGCCTCGCTTTTGTCGTGCTCGTCCAGTGCCTCACGCCCTCCGGGCACCTGTAGAAGATGAACTTCGTCGTTGGCAAAACAACGGTGTTATTCAACCCGTTTCAGCGAGCCAGTGGGCTTTTCCCTTAGTTATTATAAAGAAACCGTCTGGCAAGTTACGTTTGTGTGCTGATTTTAAGTCGACAGTTAATCCTCATACTGTCATTGATTCTTTTCCTTTGCCTAGACCGGACGAGCTGATGGATAAGTTAGGGGAAGCTCGTTTCTTTTCTAAAATTGATCTCCGTGAAGCATATTTGCAATTGCCCCTCGACGAGCAATCACAACAGTATTTTGTCATGAACACGTCGTTGGGGTTGTTCCGTTTTCTGCGTTTGCCTTTTGGTTGTGCGTCAGCTCCAGCTGTTTTTCAGCGTTTTTTGTCTCAACTTCTGGCTAATGTGCCATCGTGTTGCAACTATTTAGACGATATTGTTGTGTCCGGTCGGACGCCTGCTGAACATTTCCGTAATTTGGAGTGTTTGTTTAAAGTGTTGTCTCAGGCAGGCCTACGTTGCAACATCGATAAATGTTCATTTTTCCTTACGGAGATGGAGTATCTGGGACATGTTATTAATGCTCAAGGCATTCATCCCTCCCAGTCACATTTAGCAGCTATTCGTGATATGCCCGCCCCTCGCAATCTGCATGAATTGCAAGCAGTTCTTGGCAAATTGACGTATTATATTAGGTTTATACCTAATGCATCACAGATTGTTGCACCGTTGCATCGTCTCCGCTGTAAGAATGTTCCGTTTGTGTGGTCAGCTGATTGCCAATCAGCCTTTCAGCAGCTTAAAGAGGCTTTATTGAATGATCGTTGTCTGGTCCATTATGACCCTAACAAGCCTCTGGTGTTAGCTTGTGATGCCTCTTCTTTCGGCCTCGGTGCTGTGTTGTCTCACCGAGTCGGTAACACCGAACGTCCTATTGCGTTCGCATCTAAATTGCTCAACAAAGCTCAGTGTCATTATAGCCAATTGGACAAGGAAGCGTTGGCTATTGTGTTCGGTGTCACAAAATTCCATCACTACCTCTATGGTAGACCATTCTATTTAGTAACAGATCACAAGCCCCTTACGTCACTGTTTCATCCGTCTAAACCAGTTCCTCAGCGGACAGCTCAGACTACAACGTTGGGCTCTTTTGTTATCACAATACCGGTATGAGATACTGTATCGCCCTACAGCTCAGCATGCAAACGCTGACGCGCTTTCTAGATTGCCGAATGCTACGGATGATGTCATCGATTTCTCTGACGACTCTTGCCATCAGATTGACGCCGATGAGCATCAATCCCTCCGGGATTTTCCGATTGATTATCGTCAGGTGGCACGTGAGACAGCTACGGATCCTCATCTGAGTTTACTATTACGTTTTGTTCAACGTGGTTGGCCGTCCAAGGCAAAGGACATATCGGATCCTGTGGTTCGTCGCTATTATCCGCAACGTCATCTGTTGTCTGTTTCGCACGGAGTTTTGCTGTTACGCACCGAGAATGACCAGCTTCGTGTAGTGGTTCCCCAAGTGCTCCAATCCAAGGTCCTCGACTTGTTGCATCAAGGTCATTGGGGAGTGGTCCGCACCAAGCAGCTTGCCCGCCGTCATTGTACATGGATCGGCATTGATAAGCAGATTACGCAGATGTCTACAGATTGTTCGACGTGTGCCAAACACCAAGCTGCTCCGCCTCAACGCTATTTTGAGTGGGCATGCCCTGCCGGTCCCTGGCAGCGAGTACATATTGATTTCGCTGCTCCATATTGGAATTCTCGTTGGCTCATCGTGATAGATGCATTTAGTAACTTTCCGTTTGTTGTGCCCATGCAGTCTACAACGTCTGCACAGACTATACGGGCGTTGACTTCAATTTTTTGTATTGAGGGTCTTCCAGAAGTTTTAGTGTCTGACAATGGTCCACAATTTACCTCTGCTGAATTTGAAAGTTTTTGTTCTGCCAATGGCATTCGCCATGTTCTTACTCCGCCGTTCCACCCTCAATCGAATGGTGCAGCGGAACGTTTTGTACGCACATTCAAGGATCATATGGACCGCCTTCGTGCTACGCACTCTCGTCAGCAGGCCCTCATCACGTTCCTGTCGTCGTACTGGACCACGCCACGCGGCGGCCCTTCGCCTGCGGAGCTTCTCCACGGCCGTCGTCATTGCACCCTACTACGGTTGTTGCACCCCCCGGATCGACCCGCCGCTTCTGAGCATCGCACGCGTTTTCAGCGCAACAACGCCGTTTTTTTCAGAGTTTATCACGGTCGCCGTCGTTGGGAACGTGGTACCGTGATAAGTGTCCAGGGTCGAGGTTTTTATACTGTTCAAGATGCTACTGGGGTGCACAGGAGGCATCAGAACCAGTTGCGCCGCGCTGGCCGCCCGGATTCTGCCGCTCGTTCTTTGTCCACAGATTTGGTCCGCGGCGGGTTCCAGCCGCGCCTTCCGACTTCGCTGCCGCCCCCAGAGCAGCAGCAGCAGCAGCCGTCGCCACTACCACGCCGACAGCCCGTCCCGTTGATGCCTCTCGCGCAGCTTCATTCGGGAGCGCCCCAGGTGGTCGCTCCGGCGCCTGCGGTCCCTCTTCAGTCGCCACCGCCTTCGGAGCTGATGGACGTCGACCCCTCAGCCGGGCCACCTTCCCAAGCGGTGGCTGTGCAGCCTGTCCTGCAGCCGCTTTCCTTGGGCACCCCCAAGGAGTCTGACACCGCAACGCCTTGTCCGGCGCCCACTCAGCAGCCGTCGACGCAGCGTCAGGAGACGCTGCCTCTCTTCGTGGGTCCCGACGCCCCGTCGCGTCCAGTACCAGAAGCTGCGCCCGTGGTCACAGGCGTGCACCCTGACCTCGGTTTTCAGTCGGTGTTTCCCGGGGCCCCGCGCAGCCAATGCTGGGGTGCGGACCGGGGACTGCCACCGACAATAGTCTCCGCCCCGGTCTCTTCTGCTACGCCTGCGGCCAGACCCCTCCCCCGCCGGCGACGCTCGCCACATTATTATTCAACGACGGTGCGGCGATTTGGGGGGGAGGAGTGTTATGTCCTAGCCAGTAATGCCACCCGAGCCCGCTGCCAAAGGGTTGGCAGCATCAAAGTCCGGACGCCGTCCGCATAAGCAGCACCAGAGACAGCAAATCGCCGCAAGTCTGCGCGCGCCACCGCTGGCTTCTGGCTTCTTAAGCGCTGGAGTCGCGAGCGCTAGGACAGTTCTGCATTCGCCGCTCAGTTGTATACTCGCCTCCGAATTGTGTACTTGGTAGTCAGTTGTGTGTTCATCGCAGCAGAGTTGTTGTTTGTCGTCAGCCGACGCTGAACTAGCCGCTCCGACTCGAACTAGACAGATTTCTGTAGACACCGAGTTCACTACTGTGTTACTGTATCTTCATTAATAAAAGATAAGTATCGACTTTTATTTAATATGAGTGTTTGGGCTTTCATCTTTCTGTTCACTGTTCCAGCGGACCGGTCGGCCCGCTATTAAAAGTGTGGCGGTGACTTCGTAAGCCATTTCTACAGCCAAGTGTTTGTCGCTGCGAACACCGCCACAAAAATACTAAATTAAATTTTTTGAGAGAGTCCACCTCCGGATACACAAAAGAGATATGTGACGGCGCACGCACGCGCGTGCCCACACACACACACACACACGCGCACACACACACACGCGCACACACACGCACACACACACACGCGCACACACACGCACACACACACACACACACACACACACACACACACACACACACACACACACACACACCTATCATCTCCGCATGCTAAGACTGATATGTTTATTTCTGGATCTTCAAACTAATCTCACCACTTCTCTTCACCATCATTGTATTTTCTGCTCCTGCCTGCACCAGACATATAGTCTCACATTTTCAGTGGCGTAAGTTGCAAAATCCCTTGCCTTTTGATATGCTGAACTGTAAAGTGTCACACAGCATAACAGGAAAGGAGAAACAGTACTGTCAACGTACTATATGTTTACAACTATATGTCTACACCATAAAACAAGGAAGGAAAAGAGCAATTCACAAGAATCACAGCCAGTAAAAACATTGCTCCTGATGTGCACATTTTTGTATGACATGATGTGGAGTTGTAAATGGATTTAGTAACTGATCTGCAATTTTATTTGTCCCTCCTACAGCATTTTAAGCTTTTCACAACTGACACTTGCGTTTCTACACGCATGTCAAAGTAGTATTAGTGAATGGAGATAATACAAACAAGAGTTGAGATGCCACAGTTCGAATGTATTAGACTTTTCTGAGGGATGTTCAGTGAGTCACTAAGGAGCTGAAAATTGCATCCCCAGACAAGGATAAGACAAAAACTGAAAGCATATTTGTTTCTCAGTATTAACATGATTTTATGTCTATCTGAGAAATAAGTTGTGTATTAAGGTAGTCTTTCTAGCTGCACTAAGATCCATATAATTTTTCCTATTGTTTCCAATTGTCAAACATTTAAGTAAAACAAAAACCACTTACAATTTGGTCTAGTAATAACAGCGTTTCTGTGTTGACGGGCTGGACTAGTGTGATCCTGTTTTACACCCTTTATTACGAAGTACTAGATGCCACTGAGGCCAACCATTCTCGTACCGGCTGTGCGACAGTGTTCACCCATCGGCCCTGCCAGGTGCCAGGAAAGTGACTACTGGTTGGTGGGCGTAACACTGATAATTTTCTTGAGAGTTGAAGATTTCATTCTTTTTGTCACCTCTACGAGTTTCAAAACTGTGGGAGACATAACAATTAAAATGTTATTTTAAATGTAAGATGAATATAAGCTAGCTGTCATGTCATTCCTGCTTTCTGTTTATAGTCCCCGTACATTAATACCAACAACTAAAAATGTTGACAGTGAATAGTGAACCTTTACTGCTGCAGGTAAGTGATAAAAAAATTAAAGTTTTTATCAAAATAATTAATGATAATTATATGATAGAATGTTCAGATGTAATACAAACACGTATCATGATCTGAAGCAACAACTCAGAGCACAGTTTGTGAACAGTTAACAATATAGATCAACAAAGGCAAAAGTCAGTTGTTCATCTCCTGTCCTTATCATTCTTATGTTACATTTCCACATATTGCTCACTGTGTGTATGCTACCACAAAGAAAAATGCTTTTATGACCTTAATGTGCTGAATTGAAAGCAAATACTACAAAGATACTATTGTGATCATGTATTATTTAGAATCTTGAAAAAATCTGATTAGAAAGAAAAGAAACAGAACTGTGTAGCACAAAAAGAATTGCTTGAAGCCATCTACTCACAAATGGCTAAAGACTTTCATTTCCTATTTTTTGATAATGACACAGAAACTAAATTTTGTTTGTGACACAGTTTCCAGTTGCTGTGACAACCATCCGTGGACATTGCTTAGCTGCAACTTTGTATTCTGCATTTGCTCTCTCATTGACAGAAGATCGCACTATTAGTGAACACCAGTTCTGTGGAAAGTTGTCCTGTAATGTATGCCAAAATAAATACTATAATTGATCTTGAGTATCTATTCCTTGAAGTCAAATTGATGACCGCTCTCAGATCTTTGATAAATGTTTATTACCGGTAAAAATAACCCACAGTCCGAAACGGTAGTGTGACAGTGTTGATGTAAACACAGAGCATTTCATCAGATGAAGAGTGACATATTAACTTAACCACAGTATTCCTGGTGCTTACAGTTTGATTCATCCAGTTTCCAGGAATGTAACCCATGTACACTGTCTTTCATAATGTTGACACAATTACACAACCCATATGCTGCCTACTGAATGTTTCCAAAAAGTTAAAGGTAATGCATGTCACTGCAAAGACTGTAGAAAAAGAAAAGAAAGATGTTAATGAAGATGTTGGGTGGACTGACTTTTGATAATATGAATGCAGATAGGTTAATCATGTGAGAGATTGCCACTGACTGACTACTTTGGGTAGGATTGGTCTTATAAAGGGTGGTGTAAAGATTTTTGCTGCATTCGGAATCTTGTAATTATTTGAAAATGACTAGGTTAAGTTTTACCACTTTGGATGGGCTGTATACTCAGAACGAAATTGGGTTTATGAAATATGTTGTGGATTATTACATTAGAAAAATTCATGCAACCACTTTATTCATCCATGTTAGGAACACGCCAGCTAAAAGTTAGACAGTCATATTTAAATGTATATGCCTTATGTTAATTTTATTAAGTTTTTAATTAATTACTTTACATATTAATAAAGGATGCCATTCAGTCCACAAAAATAATGTCTATGATAATACACAGGCGAACTTCAGAAGTAAACAGATATTATGACACAAAAGAAAATAGTGTGCCTGGTTCCAAACTTTAAGTGTGTATATATTTTAATTGAATTATTTTCCAGTGAATCAAAATATCTTCTCACAGATAATGGAATAAGTGCTTTCCGGTGGGTGGTGTCACTGCTTCAGATTATTCCGCTCAGCTCATTCTAAATTTCCTATCTCGTATAATAGTGAAGTTTTCAGTTGATAGCTTTTAATTATTACAGTGCCATGCATCACAGCATCATCAGCAAACAACCCCAGATTGCTGCCTATCCTGTCCTCTAAATCATTTATCTGTATATAGAGAACAACAGTGATCTTGTCACACGTACTTGGAGCACTCCTAATGATACCATTGTCCCTGATACTGGGTTCTATTACTTAAGAAGTCTTCGAGCGATTCACATATCTGTGAACTTATTCCATATGCTTGTACCTTCATTCAGAGCCTGCAGTGGGGCACCGTGTCAAATGTGTTCCAGAAATCTATGGACTCTGCCTGTTGCCCTTCATATGTAGTTCACAGTATATCATGTGAGAAAAGGTTGATCTGAGTTTCACATGAGCAATGCTCTCTCAAGCTGATTTGTGGTCATAATCTTCTCAGTCTCAAGAAAATTTATTATATTCAGACTGGGAATATGTTCAAGGATTCTGCAACAAACTGAAATTACTGATATTCGTCTGTAATTTTGCAGGCATGTTCCTTTACCCTTCTGCCACTTGGGACTTTGTGCTGGACGAGAGATTCGCAATAAATGCAAGCTAAATAAGGGATAATGCTGTGGAGTATTCTTTGTAAAACCAAATTGGGAGTACATCCGGACCTAGTGCCTTATTTGCTTTTAAATCTTTCAGTTGTTTCTCTGCGCCAGGAGCCTGTCCGATGGTCATATGACTGTATATTTGTATGATTTTGCTGCGTGAATGATTTCTTGGATATGAAATTTAAAACTTCAGCTTTCATTTTGCTGTCTTCAAGTGCCACACCTGACTGTTCAACAAGGGACTGAGCAGAAGCGTAAGACGCACTTAGGGATTTTACATAGGACCAGAATTTTCTCAGGTTCTCTGCAAGATCTTTTGCTAAGGTATCACGGTGGTAGTTGTTGTATGCTTTGCGCATAGATCTTTTCGCAAACATATGAATCTCTATTAACCTTTTGTTGTTGTCATTTTTGCGGTCTCTTTCGAACTGAGGGTGCAATAACCTCTGCTTCCACAGCATCTTCCAAATTTCATTATTAAACCATGGAGAGGCTTTTCCATCCTTTATCCACTTACAAGGTGCATAACTCTCCAGATCATGATTTACAATCTGTTTAAACTTTACCTGTAACTCCTCTACTTGCATCTTACTGGAACTAAGTGACGTTAATTCACTGGCTAAGTGAGATGCTAACAACTGCTTATCGCCTCTTATCTACAAGAAACACTCTCCTAGCCTTCTTACTTGATGTAATATCTTTCATAACCATGGTTAATTGCTAGTTATGATTGCTAATCCCCATTTCTATACTGATATTGTCAGTAAGATCTGGCATGTTTGTAGCTACAAGATCTAAGATATTTCCATTGCGTATGGGCTACCAAGCTAACTGCTCAAAAGAGTTTTCAGAAAATGTTTTCAAAATTATTTTGGCCATCTGTCTGTCAGTATCCTCAGCAATGAATCCATAGATATACCAGTCTATACTCAATAGGTGAAAGTCACCTCCAACAAGTATTGCATGGTCTGGGAATTTATGCGCAACTGACTGTGGTCTTTCTTTGAAGTTTTAAGAACTGTCACAGTGGAATAGGGTCGGCACTAAAAACATCCGTCTGTTGTACGGGACCAGATAACTTCACTGTCGCATTCCACTTCAACCTCAATAGAGGTAATATTTTTGTCAGCTGCAGTGAACACTCCCCCTGCCTTGGAGTCTAATCTGTCTTTATGACATATGTTCCCTGACTTTCTAAATCTCTCAGATCTTTCCACTTTAGGTTGCAGTGAGCTGTTGGTCTCAAGAATACTTTGAGCATGAGAGCTTTCCTGTAGGGCAGGAAATTCAAGAAATTTTGTTATGAATTCTTTGACGGTTTACTGATACAATGTTGACAGTCGAAGTTTCTTTAGACCTAAAGTGGTCTGACATCCTTTGCTGCGTACTGACTGGGGAGTGTTCTTCAGAGTACTTCAAACTACTGTCTAGTCAAAAAAACCCTAATGTGCACTTCATAAGCAATCTGCTTCCTTCATGTAGACCACCCCCTGACCTGATAAAGGGAGTCTTACAAATCCCCACCAGATAATGCAAGTCTAGAAATCTGCAGTCAAGACAATCACAGAATCAACAAAGCCTTTGGTTGAGACCCTCCACTCGGCTCCAAACCAAAGGACCCAGTCACCCCTGGGAACAATGCTGCAAATTGTGAGCTCTGCCTGCACCCCACACCAAGGCTAGCAGTTTTCACCACCACCACTTCTTTCTCCTCCTCCCCCCCCCCTCCTCCCTCCCCCTCCCCCCCCCCCCCCCCCCGGCCACCTGTCCTGTATGAACTGAGTATGGCGACAGAAATCATTGGTGCCAATGTGAGCCACAACTTGCAGACAACTGCACCCTGCATGCTTGATAGCTGCAGGCAGAGCTGCCTCCACATCTTGGATGAGGCTCACCGAGACACTACCGAATGCACATTGTCTTTCTTTCCAGCCCTGAACAGTGTCTGTCTAAGGGGCTCCACAACGCACCTAATTTTGCAGTTCCCAATAACTAGTAAACTCCTCCTCCTGTGGGCCTGCCCATATCCTACTGAAGCAGCAGCCACATATTTACTTAAAGGGCGAATGGGTGAGGCCAAGCGACCGGTCTCCTCATTGGCTCTCCGCCTTGATTGATGCAAATGCATTACCTCCCTATACTCACCCTGCAGTGAGGGTGAATCCACTGCATCATGTACACTAGGAGGTGCCTGGTTAGCAAAGCCCATGGGCAGAACAAGTGACACCTGAGGTGTCCCATACAACACGCCAGATTCTCCACTACCACTGTACCCTGATACAGCAGTCTGAAGGTGACCGATTGTAGCCAGAAGCACCTCAAGCTGTTCGCGGACCACAGCCAACTCCTCGTGCATCCACATACAGGATGCACACACCTTAATCATCCTAGTAAGACCAACTGAGAAGCAAACTATAAAAGCAGATAGAATCCCAGGTACACAACTTGTTACCTTCCTGATGTGTCACAAATGGGTATTGATGCATTAATTAGCTAGCTGTTCAGTGAGCAATTCTGCGCGACAGGCTGAAGGATATTTTTTCTTACAAAAATGTGAAATTAAACCTTTTAAATAGAGCAGCATATGCTAAATTTAGTAAATGTACTACAAGGAAAAGAAGGAAATTCATGAAGACTTAACTTATTGCTCTGTACGATGACTGGTCTGTTGTTGTATTAATAATAAATGAAAAAAGGAAATGACATGACAACTGGCTTTTATTAATCTTATGTTGAAATTAAGATTTTAATTGTTAAAAATCAGATAGTGTTGAAACTAGCGAGGGCAAAAATAAGAATGAAACCTTCACTTTCAAGGAAATGTCAGTGTTCTGCCACAGCATCAGTTGAGACCTTCATAGCACCCAACAGACCTGGTGGGCAGAGACTGGTATGCAACCAGTCCAAAAATTATTGGCGTCAGTGGCCTCCAGTGCGTTAAAATGCTCTGGGAAAAATAAAACTTCAAATCAGTTACTAAATCAGTTTGTGAATTCCACATTATGTCACACATAAATACATCCATCCTGAGGAATATTTTTACTGCCGTGATGCTTGTAGATGACTATTTTCATTCTTTGTTTTATGGTAGAAGAAAATGAACCTTTCTGTTAAGCCACTGATTTTAATTGAAATTAGTCTTATGTTAACTCCTAATTCAGGTCAGTTGGTATCTCACTTTTTGTTTGCTATAGGGTACAGTATGGGCCCGTGTGAATTGGTAGTACATTGGCAGCACTGTGTCTTCTTACCTTTTAAGCTGTGTGACAGGCTTTACAGTGCATCATAACGAAAAGGCAAGATACTGACCATGCCCAACCCATTTACAACTGCTGCCTGCTTCACTCATACCTACATACCAACACGCATTTCACACTGTTATTGTATTATTATTTATTTCTATTCCTGTCTTCATTTTAATCTCATCCAGTTTTCTTATTGGTCTTATTTACATCTTGATGTCTTACTACTGTGCTTCATGTAGCTTTATCCTTCCTTTGCTATACTTAATCTGGTTTTGTCTTTTTCCAGTTTTCAGAATATTCCCATATGTTTTAATGCTCTGTTACTATTTTTTTCTCCACAATCAATTTTAGTTCCTTCCATCTGTGTAAATACAGAAAAGTTTCCCTACCCCTATACCGAACCCACTCCCACATAACTTGTTTCTGTGTTGCTGCTTAGTTTGTGGAATTGCTCCCAGACAGCTTTCCACAGTGATTCTATGTTATAATTCTGTCATTCCACAGCACTCACCAACTCAGCCCTACACAATATATAACTGAGTCCTAAACATTTTCTCACAACCTCATCACTGCCTGTAAAATATTTCCACTCTGCTGTACCAATTACTACATCACATTGCCAAATTTGAAACCCACGTACTGAAGGAACAAGAGCAGCATGCACAGTGCCACCTTAAAAACTGTAAAGTCTATTCACTTTGTACACTTATATTGGACTACCACAATCCAGCACCACTACAAAAATCTCTGTCAAACCTCCTTTACATCAGTTAATAGATGCCTGACTCCATCTTGCAGAACTACATATGCTACAATCTCACAAGCTCCCGCCCACCATCCTACCGAACCCAGCACCTAAACAGTCCTGTAACATAGTAGTGAACCTCTCCTCCAAAAGCCTCATTTCAAAGGGGCTTATCTTTTGCCACATTCACAAATTCAGTCATTCTGAGCTTGTTAAAGACCTACTCTCCTTCCTAAAGTGGAAACACTTTTTTGCTACCAACTCAAAACTAATACTGAACCGAGCCTTACTTGGTATACTCTTCCATCTAACTGTGATCCTACAATACATCCCTCCCCTCCACCTTCACTCCCCCCCACTCCACTTCCTGGATCATCCTGTAACCTCAATTCTTGTCTCACCATCATTCCTCCGAACCTACATACGCAGAGAGAATCACAGTCTGGTGCTTAAAAACTGATTTCCACCTTAAAATCACTTCTAATGGAATACATTTCTGAATAAATAAAGAATATTGTTTGTGACTGCAGCGCACTTTCTGCTCCACCTGTACAGTCCTTGTTAGGGTGTGGAGTACATGGACAGTTTGAAAATTGGCTCATTCCATTTCAAGTGTAACAGGAGTCTCTGCTGGACCATTTGTGAATGTAATGAAATTTTATCAGAAGGTTCCACAATGTCTTGAATGGATATGTACTAATATTCAGCTCCAAATCTCCTTTGGTTCATTTCCACAGTCTCTCGTGAATAGGGTTCCCGAGTTTGCACCACCTACACACGTGCCAAAGTGTGAACTTTGGATAACTTTTGTGAAAGGTACTTTCAGTTTACAAGCCCTTGCTTGTGTGCACTTAAACAACTTTTTGTGCTGAATTACAAGATATTATCGTTGACATTTTTAAATGCAAACTATAAGAGCCGTAAGACTACAAAAATGACAGAAAATTCATTGTGTGACTTTGAGAGCCCATCTTTAACCAGTCACAATTCACAATTTAATCAACAGATTTGGCTGACAACTGTGCTGTCTTCTTGTGCTTTTTGTTTGATAGCCTTAGGCCTTTTCTGTCAAATTATATGCTCCTACCAATTTGGTGTAAATGTTTTGGGTGCCAAATTTGTGTAGTTTTTGGAGTCTGTATCTCAACTGTATGTTCTTTAATCTTTATAATCTTTCTGTATCTAAAAAGAGAAGCCTTTCAACTTGCCTGCTTATGACTGAAAAAAAAATTGCTCACAGTTATTACTTTTCATACACATTTTTATGCTCAAACGTGATATTAATGAATAAACAGAAAGAAAAATCAGTGAAACCTTTTTTCTGTCCATAAAAATACAAGTGTAGTTATGTACGAATCAACTTCAAGCAATAAGCAGCAATAAAACAAATGAAAATTCAGAATGTTAGAACTCTAAACACAGCTGGAATAATTCTTTTGCACATCAGAATGAATAAATTGCTATTACTGTCTTGTTCGTATTCTGAGTAAATATATTGAATTCCTGATGTTTTGGTGTTTTTATGACTTTTAGACATGTATTGTTCCGGAATTGGTCTTCTCAAAATTTTGTGAACTCAGGCCAAAGTAGAGCTGCTGGTACCAGAGTTGTTGTAATTTAACCTTACCCAAAAAGATTCCGTTTTTAAACCCATTGTAAAAAAAATCTAATATGAAAATTCAATTAACATACAAAATGTTACATAGTTAACCTTACATGAACTAAAGAGAGCCATCATATTTACTGAAGGCAAATATATAGTGTCACAAGAATTTATTTTATTAATATTGTGTTTTAACTTTTCTTGCAATTTAAGAAATGCAACTAAAATAACATTTACACTCCCAGCAAAAACAAACTAACTTGATGTAGAATTGTCATGGGAGTAAAGTACTATTAACTACTTTTTGGAAGCATGCAAAAAATTGTAATCTTCACTAATTTCTCAGTTCTTTTGTCTCCTAAATTTTTTATTAATTTTGCCCAAATGAACTGGCAGATGGACAAGATTCTTTCAGGTGCATTGCTGGCAGGGCATGAAAAGAGGCACTAATAAAGTAGTTGTAAGAATGGGTTATTGTTTTCAATAGAGTAATAATAGGAATTTATATTGAAATGTTTAATCATCAATCTGAAAAGAAAGCAATAAAATCCAATTTCAACTACTTTTCTTTCATTTTTTAAACCCATTTTTATTTTCTCCCTAATCCTGGCTGGTACACTCAGTTCATGTATGTGTAATACATAAAAATGGCCAACTGGTGTTGGCTGCAGCTGCTATCAAGGATGGTAACTATGAGGAATTAATGAAGAAAACTGTGTGCCATTTGGAATCAAAGAATGCATGCTGCAATATTGTGAACCATGTCCTGTATAACCTGACCTCGAATCTTATTCAGTACATGTTTTTAAAAGAATATGACCCAGAAGAAATTATACAGTACAAACAGGGTTTTATACTAATAAGAATGTTGTAGAGATGCATCATTCAACTGTAGAAGAGTTGATAGAGAAACTGGTTCTTTAAAAAAGAAAACAAATAAAAAAAAAGTCATGGTCTGACAAGCTACCATTCTCTCTCTGTCTCTCTCTCTCTCTCTCCACCGCTCCCCCTGCTGTCCCCCTCCCCCCCTCTCTCTCTCTGTCTCTCTCTCTCCCTCTTTCCCAAATTGACATCTGGGTACACCGTGTATGCTTCATATCACTGCTTTTTCATTTTTGCTGAGTGCTGGAAACTCTACAGCAGGCTGCTTCTGTGCACCCTACTAAATGAGAGAAATTTCTTCTTTTGTAAACGACAAAGATTGTAATGCTTTTTACACACAAGAAAGACTTCAAAGAATTCTGTCTGCTTGATAAGCACATTTTGACAACATTTGCAATGAACAGAGTTACAGATTAGAACACACCCTACTATCATGTTTCTTTTGTTCCATGACTTTTTTAAGCACTGTCAAGAATGTCTTCTTCCAAGGAGCCTGTCACAACTCTGAGGTGGTAATCTGCTGCACAGGGAAAACGTAAAGTACAGCAAGTGGCCTAATGATCTTCATACCAATTAGTAATCTATTTGAGACCAGTAAATGCTACTTGAGCTACTGTTTGTACGAAATCTGAAGATACTTGCAATATCTGTAGGGTATATAAGAATCCCAGAATGTGACAAGCAGTTGTTCGTCTAGCCTAGTACTTCGTTTTTATGTAATATTCTTCTTTACAGTGTCGATATTGTAGAGGCCTCCTTTTCCGTTCAAGAGGGTCTTGATTATTATTGGTGCAATCTCTTCCTTGCATAGTATGTTAATCTGTCCCCACTATTCTGAGTTCCACTTTTCTTGTCACCTGGTATTTTTAAATAACACATAAATAAATAAGTAGTGTGACTATAATTAATACCAGTGTAAATAAAATCCTTGTATACTCTTATTAACTAAATAATACTACACCAGGCCATGTGAGAGACATTGTGTCAGTAGTGTTTTATGATGCCCTCCAGATGAAATACTAGCACCACCTCCTAGGTTGAGAGTGTAAATAAATCTTAAATCTTCTCCATCTAAATTTAATTCTTCCGATAGTTCTGGTGAAAGGCGATTGCTTTCATAAAATTTCCATTTACTTAATTTATCTCTGGTTTTATTAAGTCCATCCCAGAGCTTACCTAGTTCCTCTTCTGTTTTTCCTAAATCAACTGTGAACCATAGTGTACTGACTGATAAATCTGTTGTTTCTTGTACCTTTTGAGTAATTAATTCACTTACTCATGCCTCCAAAGTTCTGAAAGTGGAGCCTGGTAAAGCTGTTATGTCCAAATTTTTACCCTGCTCTAACACATGTAACCACATTTGCGTGTCTTAAGAATTGTTCATTTACTTTTGTAAACATTTGTTTAGTTAATTCTTACATATATGTTTTACATTCTGACCTACCTCCTTTAATTGTTCAAAACCAGCATTTCTTACAAGATCACATAGTTCGTTTATCTTAGTACTTAACTACTCTTGTAAAATGGGTAAAATGTTAGCAAGTTAGTTATTTTTGTATTTATCTCCTTTTTTTTTTCCTCTTCGTGAGATTCCTGAATATGCTGTTGGAGGCTACCATTTGTGATATTTGTGATATCTACTTTTGCACTTAATTCCTGTCAGTCTTCCACCATTTGTTGCCTAAAATTTATTAATGTAAAAACGCTAATGAGTTGTCTGTTGACTCAGTATTCTAAGCCCAATAACGCTCAACTTTTTGGCCAGCCACTGACTTCAAATTTCTCACAACACATAGTACCACTTGAAGGCACGTTATTTTGATTCAAATACAGCTCACTTACGGTTTTCAGTGGCTCTAGGCACGGCGAACTGCCAGTGCAAAGTGGGATTGTCATGTTGGGAAGGCTACAATAGAAATTGCTGCAGCAGTGGCCAACTCTGGTGTTTGATATACCGCCAATGTAACTGCAGTTAACTGGCGTGTGATGACAAGGAACTGAAGACTAGAAAACAGCCACCGGCTCGAAATCTCAATCTTCTGGATTGTAGACATGTATTTTATTCTGTGTTGTAATTATTGTTGAGTAACTTAATATTCTTGTATTGACAACTAAATTCCTTCTGTTCTTTCTGTATCACTGTATTCTCATCAACAGCTCAATTCTTCATAAACTTTTCTTGAATAAAGTATTATTAATGATTGCTGCATTGAGTAACCTTCACAGTTGACCACATTTTCATGGACAGTGTCCTTTTCTGCTGGAACTCATTATGACAAAAATACTAATTTCTTTCAAGTATCTTAACAAATTTTTGCAGATTCGCCATTCTGTGGGGCATTCACCACAAATGAAATTTTTCCTGGGTACTTACATGACAATTTTCTCTGATGAGGGCAGTACATTAGCTACTATTGTCAAAACACCTTTTGCTCATTACCTGCATAAACTGCTCCCCCCCCCCCCCCCCCCCACCCCCATCTCCCCCCATCTCACCGCCCCATCTCCAAATCAGTGTCCAGCTGTACCCTGTATGCCTTGTATTACTGACTGTGTCTCCTTTTTGGCATGCTGCTGAGTGCTGAAGACTCAACAACAGACTACTACTGTGCACACTACTACATGAGAGAATTTTCTTCTTCTGTAAACCACATATATTAATATAGCTTTTTACACACAGGAAAGATATAAAGCTGTTCTGTTTGCTTGGCTAGTATATTTCAACATCATTTGCAACAAACCAAGTTACAGTCTATAGCATTTCTTGGTTCTGTGTATGTCTGATGCATTGTCACATGTGTCTTCATCCTAGGAGCCTGGCACATATCTGAAGTAGGGATCTGCTGCACAGAGAAAACATTAAGAACAGCAAGTGTGGCCAAATGGAAGCCACTTCCAGTGTTGCTCTGTCCAGTAGCAACATAGTCTACCTCACCATTCAGTCAATATACACATACAAAAAACCCAGTGGTCAACATGAATGTCTCACTATCCAAACTACTTTAAATAAATGTGCTCCAGTAGTTGATGGTCATCATTCATCAGTCCTAAATACCCTGTGCAATACATTACTTTAACAAAGTGATAGATTACACTGTAGTCTTGATCTATTTAAATTCAAGGACAACATTTCAAGCATCATCTTGTCTTACGTTACAGAGAAAGAAATTAAAGAAATTGAATTTGATCAAGGAAGGTTTGCTGAAGGACACAGGGTTGCTAGGATAAGAGAAAATCAACAGTTCAAGCCCATTGTTGTGGTACACATACGCTAAAACTGGTGTAGATGCCACAGGACACTCTTTGGAGTGTCACTAACAAGCACACGCTGCTACACACTTGACAGAGCTAGGTGGCCAAGAGTTCTGGCTCAAAGTTCCTGCAACTGTGGTTGGAACTTCCCCAGTGTGACTCTCCCATTCTTTAATAGGGTATTTCAGTGTCCGGGGCACGTTCACATTGGACAACACTGTCCAGTACAGGCTGCTGTCTTCCACCCGTCCTCTCTTGCACTGTGCATTGCATCTTGCACAAGTGAGTCATAAGGACTCCCCTCTTCTGTATGTACACTAAAAAAGCAAAATTGTCTTTTTAGACGAAAAAGTAAAATTGTCTCATATCCATATTCTATCCTTAAAAGTATCCTTATGTCTGGGAGACGGCAGATCCACCGAGCAGATCTGATCCGACGACCCGTAGCAAGACTGCAACACAAGAGGCAGGAGTGCCATCTGTTCCCTTCGATGTTTCTGTCTTGCTTTGCCACCTATCAGTAAGTGATTAACCAGCTAAATCTGGACTTTGCTGCCACAAATCAAGAAGCAATGGCTCGGAGACAGCATGAGCTCATTGTCCAACTGACGGGTGAAAGCAACACAACAGCAAAAGCAACACCAACACTAGTCACACCACCAGTGAATATACTAGAGAGGCCCTCAATATCACCACAGCAGTCCTCGAGCTGGAAGTGACAGCTCCGTGGAACAAAGATGGACCTTGGAAGCTGGTGGGTCCAAAATGCAATCAGCAGCAACATACATGAACAACTGAGCCTACTGACTCACACGGCAAATGCAGCGTGCTTTTACCAACACCAGTTCCGAGCATCGGTAATATGAGGGAATTCTGCAGCACCTCAACTACACAACACTACCCCAGCCGCTACGCAGAACACTACACCGACTGGCTTCCCACTGGTCATAATACACAATTACACTTGCCTCGGCAAGCTAAACAAGACATTTGTAGAATGTCACTCCCCACCATATACCAAACACAAAACTCACAAGGGACCATGTATCACTGTATGTATACAACAAAACAGATTGCACAAACTCATGGCACACTCCCACAACAACAGAACCACAACCCACACCTGCAATGCTAGAAACTGCCCCTGTACTGATGACAATACTGCCGGTCCCAGACAACTCCAAGTCAACTCTGTCTGGGCCAGATTGTGACACTCGTGATATCACAGAAGACACACGCAAACTAGGGCAATCACAAACACACGAAATGAAACTGGCTGTACAAACAGCATATTAGCAGGCTCCAGGGGATCATACAGGCTAAATTAAAACTTTTAAAACCACAAACTGGGACAATACACTCGCAGGGCTGCACACCACATGACCTGGAGTGTGGCAAATAGCTGTCCACTCCACCAAGAAGAAATACTAAACACCAAGTTTACAAATGCCTTACAGACCAGCATATTCCATGGAGGAGAAGCATGAGCTGATGACCAGAACACTAGGAACATCATTCACACTGAATCTGGCTCCTTCCAATCCAGCACTGCTACTTGAAATGGACCAGGAGGTTACATGGCTTGTAACCCAGCCCAAGTGCAATGTAACAATACATACTGCTACACATGAAATTACACAGGTTATTAAGCACAAACCAGCTAGAAAAGCTCCTGGTCCCAATCACTTTCAAAACCATGTCACCCAGGAGTTCACGAACAAAGCTATAGAGCATCTCACACATATGACGAATACCATTCTACAACATCAACACTTCCCTGTCCTGATGTTAAGGAAGCCAGGGAAATACCACTCCCTATCACAAAATTACGGAGCCATCAGCCTGCTGAGCTCCCTGAATAAGATTGTTGAGAAGATGATTCTCAAACATCTTACTATGCACTGCAACACCAATGACTCACTGAGACTGGAGCAATTTGGATTCAGCAATCACCACTCCACAACACAACAACTCCTCCGTGTAGTAGAACATATTACACACACCCCCAACACCAACTAAGCTACAGGAGCGCTGTTCCTGGTCTTCAGTCATCTACGGCACAATCGTCTCATTCGCAAACTCTGCACTGCTAGTCTCTCCGACGAGCTCATACATCTTACACACTCATATCTCACCCACAAAAGCTTCAACACCGACTTTCAGGGCAAACAGTCAGTATACAAGTGGGAGTACCCCAAGGCAGCATCCAAGGGCCCCTCTTGTTTAATCTCTACGTCAATGACTTTCCAACTGAACAAAACACAATGGCAACCATCTACGCAGATGACACTACCATCCTAGTGCAAGACTGGAAACCATCAGGCATAGTTCGCAACTGCAAACAAAACTGCCTAGCTGGAACGACAGTGTGTTAAAGCAAATGCTGACAAGTGTGAAGCAGTTCTGTTCACTGACAAACCATAACAACTGCACAAACATTAAGTGTTCTGGCATACCCACCAGTTCTGGAATGAAAATTAAGATCGCAAGAGCAAAGAAGGCAGTGAACGCACCGTCAGCCAATAGCCCACTGGCAAGGACCACACCACGACAGGAGCAGGCCCCTAGACAAAGAGAATATAAGTGCCGCTCCTGCCAGCCACGGCCACTCAGTATTTGGACAGGATTAGGACAGTATACGGACAGGCCTAGTGCAGAATGCTACAATAACAGTTATTAGTGATCCACAAACTGTGTGTCAAACTTGCACGAACATTGCATATAGCAAAGGACTCGGATTTATACTGCATGTCGCCTATTGCTTGCGACACCATTGTAAATTCCAGGTTAAGCATTGTCAAGCTTCTTATTTGTAATAAAAACTATTAATGTTGTTTGCTTGAATTGTTGTATAGCATTTTGAGAATGCAGCATCCTTTAGGCACCCTATACGAGATGAGTGGGCAGGACCCCACATTAAGACTGCAGACAAATAACACTACACACACGCCCAATACGTTTCAGTGTGAAAGTCAAATACTTCAGTGCCAGGCCAACTGAGCAAATGCAAGGCTCAAACAGTGTTACTCTAAGCTCAACAGGTAAAGCACACTGAATAGGAGGGTATCGAGATCCGTGTACATGATACTGATTAGACCCATGATGATACATGCAGCTGCAGTCTAGGGTTACGTGGCTCTGACCACCTGTGCCACCTACAGGTGATACAGAACGAAGTGCACCACAGTCCACACACACTGTTGACCTTCACAGAGAATACTGCCTTGAGACTCACACACAGATATTCAAAAAACTCACCACACGACTGTACAGGAACTTGAGACACTCTGAGAATCACTTCATTCTTAACCTGGGAAACTACGACCACAACCATGGGTGAAAACACAACTGCTGAAAAACACTTCAATCTAGGGACAATTAATCACCTGTGGACAGCACAAGCTCACAGACAAAATAAACACTGGTGAATCCCTGCATTACAGCAAAACTAAATGGCATTGCCAGCTGCAAATATCTAGCTGACCAACTGGCAATACGGGAAAGCAGTATTGCACACTAAACATAAACATATCCAACCAAACCTCTTTATGGCCAATTGACCACTTGTATAACGACCTTGGCATGTTACAAGTACAGATGCTGCAGGTGGCCCAGGAGACACTCAGGTGCACAGCCCAGGAGTACCCCTCCTCAATAGGACTGACACTCGTAAAGAGTGTTTTAAGCTGCGACAGTGGTATCGAGCATCGCACAATACCCAAAACTAACGACAACCTCACCCTTGCAGACAGAAAGAAACTGCTACTGCTCTTACTATCTGTCCAGACTATTGCAGAAGTTCTTTTCCTGTGGTGCTTGCCTCGGCACTTTTCTCCCTCTGCCCTTAAAACTGCTACCTTCTGCTCACTTCTCGACCACTTCTGTCGACTCGATGTGCCTGTATTAGTGGGTAATCCTACGGACAACATCATGACCCCACATCCTGTGCACTTCTCAATTGTAACGAAGCAAACGGAGGTGATGGTAGAACTTTGGTGATGGTCACCATGTCAGTGTGGGTGTGGAGTAGCTTCGCCCTTTAAAGAAAAAGGCATTACGACGAATTGGACCTGGGTCCTCCACATAGCAGCAAGATATGCTGACCTCTGAGCTGCTCAAATGGACAAGAGAGAATTTAGCATTAATTGCAAAGTTTGCAACCATAACAATCACAAAATAAATAATTTACATAGAGAATATGCATTGAAGCTTAGGGTTAAGGAAACTGTTTTATATTCAGGTGCAACACACTTTTAACATCTGCCAGCCGATATTAGGAGCAATCTGAAAATCCCCAAATATTCAAAATTAAAGTAAAAAATGTTTTATTAGCCAGTACACCAATAATTTACCTGGATATGTGAATTTACCTACCCGTCCCACCTCAGATACACAACGCACAAACACTTTCTAACAGAAAACCATATTTAGCCATGCAACATATTCTCTAGGAGCAGACAGGAATGGTAGATGGTTTATTCCACTGAGGGAAGCTGGCAGCAGCTTTGGAATGCCTTTTGAAGTGGTGATTCCATCATAATAATAGCCTATGTGCAGGTACGGTTGGTTCTCCACGGAACAGAAACTACTGTACCAGTCCCAACATGGCGTTGACAGCATAAAGGGCATTGCACAGGAAGGAAGTATATGAATTTATCAGAATAAGTTTAGATGACAGTGTCCTGTGTAAAATTAAATGCTCATTTAGCATGAAGTATTAAATCAAAATAGTGGCAGAGCAGTTTAAGTAGCAGAGCATTGGCTTTTTTCAAGTAGTTGCTTCTCTGTATATTTATAAAAATAAAATGATGTAGAACTGATCCCCTAGAATAATAACAGTTCAGTGGCACTTCTCACTTACTCGTTTTACACCCCTGAAGGCTCTAATCGGTGATGGAGCTGTTGGAATATTACATGTGAATGAATGGCTGAACTCGATAATTTTCAAGGTATTCAATATTCTTGTACAGTGCATTCAAAACAAAGTTATATAAAAATGAAGAGGGATGTGTACTTCATAAACTGGCTTGACAACAAGCACACAACAAAGCAGTGTGATGTAGCTTGCTCAAGCACCTCAGTTTCGCAGGAGACCCTGAGGCAACAAGTACACACATCATGTTTGCTCACTGTTTTTTATTGCCTGTGCTTGAGCACAGTATGAAATGTATTAATTTTTATGGAGTCAGCTATCTGTCCATTTTCCTTCTCCAATCTGGGGCTGCTTCCCATCTCTAATTAATTTGTCGTTAACAGGATGTTAATTGTAATATTCCCTTTAATGAACTCATTTTCAGCAAATTGCTAAGCTGGTAATCTTCCTTTCTGTATTGAATAATAATAGTAACTCTGACATTAACATGAAGAGGCATACCAGCAGCAGCAGTTAGCTGTCTTTTAAACTTCATTTGATGCATCCAGAACATTGGAGATATACTGCAACGTCAGTAGGACATATTTACTGAGAAAAATCATACACGACACACTTGCCTCCACTGAACGCATCTGCACCCATTAATGTACAGGCAAAAATCCACAAAACCTAACATTCTAGAAGTGGAACAAAATGAATAATATTTTTCAAATACAGTGCTTAAAAAAGTTTCACATTGCCCCCACAGCTTGCATACTTTGTTTTTAACCCATTTGTCGGCACATTTTTTGTAGCAGCCCTGTAAAGTTAATTGTTTTGGTATCATTTTACAAGTGTCAACTACATTTAATTTTTGATTATTTTATTTTTGTGATTTAGGAGCAAAAAACTATAGTGGTAAGTATACTTCCCACTGTCTTTAGTAAGCTGTTATGAGTTACTACTACATGTGAAAAAAGGAATTTTCTGTTTTTATTTGACTAACTATTTTACAATCCTAGAAACTTCATTTAACACTACTTAAAGAAACGAGCTGAGACAAGTCACAATAGCATATATTGCAGAATGAAACAATGTGTTCTGTTGTAACAAGTGACAACAGCACTGATGTCATGACAAACAGACACCAGTTGTTTAGCATATTATCACAAAAGGTCAACCACATCCAGAGGAGGTACAACATTTTCCCAAGAGCATAGTAAAACAACTAAATTAGTGGTAAGTATGGTCAGTTGGTGGTAAGTATCCTTTCTGCAGTCCAAAAAAGAAATTAATTTTGTGGTAAGTATATTCCCCTTGTATCATGGAAAAATTACTTTGGTAGTAAGCATACTTCCCAGTGGCCTTCAAAACAACATTATTTTGTGGCACATATAGTTGCAACTGCTTCTGAAAGGAACAAGTGACATTTAATGACAATTAAAAGCTGCATTTCATAACAGACAGAAAGTTCAGCTGGTGCAGCAAACTAACATCAGGTGCCAGGTGCATACAGAGCTCGTATGATGTGTTCTCAGGAATACAGTAAAGAAATACAGTTGATGGTAAGTACACTTCCCACATCCTGTGAAATGGTTAAATCAGGAACTTCTCTCACAATATATCGAGCGAGGTGGCACAGTGGTGAGCTCACTGGACTCACATTCAGGGCGACTAACAGTTAAAGTCCATGCATTGCTCTCCTGTGGCAACCTGTTCATCTCAGAGTAGCCCTTTCAACCTACAGCCTCAATTATCTGCTGGATGTATTCCAATCTCTGTTTTCCTCTACAGTTTTTGCTCTCTACAGCTCCATCTAGTCCACCCAGACTTGGGTTTCCTGAGCTTTCTCTAAATCAGTACAGGCAAATGCCGAGATGGTTTCTCTGAAAGGGCACAATAAATAGCCTTCCCATCCTTGAAACAATCAGAGTTTGTGCTCAGACACTAAAGACCTCAATGTTTATGGGATATTAAACACTTATCTTCCTTCATTTCTCCTTTCTCAATATTCTTTTGTCTACCAGAAATCACTAAGTACAACTGACTGTGTAATGTAGGTGAAAGCGAACCTGCACTCTCATTTACTTTAGCAGAGTGCACTGTGTCTCCATTCGTTAATGGGACAGTGTGACTCACGTGGGCTGTACAGTCTGTCGACCTGCTGCAAAGAGTCGCTTAAGGCTTTTACTGGTCATGAGAGATATACTTAGCAGTAGCTGTGTTTCTTTACTGCATTTATGGGAATACATTGAACCACTTCTGCATGCTCCTCGCATCCAGTGATAGTCCGCTGCACCAGTTTACTTTCTTTTTGTTATGAAATATAGCTTTTAGGGCTGTGAGAAGTATACAGCCCAGTGTTTTAATGGCTCTTGGAAAATATGCTTTCCATCAAAATAGTTTCTCAAAATGGTTTGGGAATTACACTTACTGTATTTACCCGAATCTAAGCCGCACCTGAAAAATGAGACTCGAAATCAAGGAAAAAAAATTTTCCCGAATCTAAGCGGCACTTGAAATTTGTGACTTGAAATTCAAGGGAGAGAAACGTTTTAGACCACATCTCCAAACCGAAACAAAGTTGGTCCATTGTAATATGAGACAATTTAGGTCGAATGAATGACAATACAGCTACAGTAGTTTGGTGCGTGTGGTAAACTTAGCAGTTAAGCTTTACCACGCAGTCATTGCTATGCGTCAGGCTCTCCGTCCGTATTTATACTAGAGAGCCTTTTTCACGTGCTTCATCTGATTTGAATTGATTGCTTATTTTTCTTTGATCTGATAAGTGCCGTTCTCTTTGTTATAGGTGTTTCCA
Organism: Schistocerca piceifrons; assembly: GCF_021461385.2. Lineage (NCBI taxonomy): Eukaryota > Metazoa > Arthropoda > Insecta > Orthoptera > Acrididae > Schistocerca > Schistocerca piceifrons. The sequence continues at coordinate 960,718,568 of NC_060149.1, forward strand.
TCACTCTAAGCTCAAAATGCATTATCGTACTGTGCCATGCATTGTTTGTCGCATTCTGATTATGCGTGTTTATGGCCTGTCGCCGCTCGCGGGGTGGCTTGCTTTTGCGCACGCTACCGCCGCTTACAATTAAAAAAAAAAAGATAGGGGAATCGTCTCATCAGGGAAACAATGGCAAGAGACTGCTATTTGTTGTTACTTACACTGCCGCTTTCTTTGATAATGATCAACAAGAACCATATAATAGACTGCATATGATAGATGTTCCAAACGAAAGTTTAGCGAAAAATTTTCTCCGTTTGAAAATTTTTGCAGACGCCTCTTTAGTGCATTACATTCTGCACAGAAATTAGAGCCATCTTAGGTTTAAAAATCTAGTCAGTTGCCGTGCTTCATTTCTGACTGTATCACTATTCAGCATACGAATAATACGAATATAAACATGACATGATATATATATATTCTTCCGCGTTTGCTGTTGTCTCACTCTAGTTTCGTAGTTTATTAGGAAGACAGGTTTTAAATGAGATAGCAGGAAACACGTAGGAATACATGGCAAAATGTTTACATTCGTGTTATTCTTATGGTGAAGAGAATACTGCATGTGATTCACAATTCATAAAAGTTGCTATTAACAACCATCTCTTGTCACAGGTAGGACAAAAATTCAGAACGTAGACTTGGCCATATTGACAAACACCCCAAACAGTCTTCCAGTCGGATTTTCATAGTACATTGAAAGGCTGCAACATTCAGAGATGAAAAATACGGAATTTGTATTTACTTCGTTTGATAAAGTATGAAAATGCAGTGGTCGAAACTTGGGGCAGAGAAAAAAGCTCGTCTTCCACCCCCACCCCCGTTTTTTTTTAGTTTGCTTACTGACGCATAGGTTTTGGCGCCAGTATTTATCTTTGTGCCTGCAAAGCATGCCTGTGTAGTGCTACATATATTCGACGGCAGAAGTTAGTTGTGGTGGCACCTACCAACATTTTTCAGAACTTCCGCTTACTTTGCACTTGATTCTAAGCCACAGGCGGTGTTTTGGATTACAAAAACCGGAAAAAAGTGCAGCTTAGATTCAAGTAAATACGGTATTACACAATTATGTCTTTTGTGAATCTCGGGAAGCATACTTGCCAACCACTTAGTGGTTTTACAAAGCTTTTGGGAATATATATTACCATCTGTAGATGTACCTGGTATCTTGTGATAGTACACTGTACCAGATGCATAAAAATTGCTACAACAAACAATTTTTGTTTGTTGTTAGATCACTACTATCGTCACTTGTGTAGTTGGAAAAAAAAATTGCCTCATTTTCACAGTGGAAAACAGCAGCTCACAAAAGGGCTCTAGGAGAAATACACTACCACTACAGTTTTTGTCCTAAACCACAAAAATAAAATTACAAAAATAAATAAATAAACAAACTGATCACATGTCCAATATAACATCAAAAAATTTGACTTTGCAAAGGGATTAAAGCATTAATGCTTAAAGACTGCCCAAGCATTGTTACTTTACAGTAAGAATGTTTGTCAGCATGGAAAGTTACCACACAATTGGCAAACGCTACAGCGACATCATATGAACATTCCAGAGTTTTTGCAGTAACAAAATGTTAAAAATCGGCACTACAGAGATTGCTCAGAGCCAACAACAACTGACGACTGCTAACTTCAAATTATAGCTTACTGTAACTGCACTGTGACTTTTTTTGCAGATAATGGGGAGAGCTGTGTTGACTCACATGGTACACAACCATCTCGACACATTCAGTGGGGTCTCTAGGTGTCCATTATGTACTACAGTACAAACCCTCGGGGAATGTAGTGCACAAAGAATCGTGTTGTACATGGAAACCGGTGGATGGAAAGCGACATTCTTTTTGAGGAGCACTAGTGAGAAAATTTAGAGAAATGGCTGTTGATGCTGACTGCAGAACAATCTACTGCGACTAATGTACATTCCATGTAAGGGCCATGAACACAAGTTTAGAGAGATTAGGGCTCATTCAGAGGCATATAGATAAGTCATTTTGCCCTCACTCTGTTTGTGGTGCAACAGGAAAGGAAATTACTAGTGGTGATACAGGGTGTCCTCCAACGGAACTTGGATCAGTGGTATTGTATTCCTTTCACAATATGTGAAGCATTTCTTTGATACCTAATGATCCTTGTAGAAGGGTGCAGAAATGGCCAGGTACCAATGCATGTCTCAAGTGTGAAGACCCACAGATTCAGCACATAGTTGAGTCAGTCTGGTTTTGGTCTGGTGTCACCTATGGATATCAAATGCCTCTAATAACTAGTAAGTATAATTTGAGAGCTGTGCAGTATCAGAACTGAATCCTCCAGCCTACTGTCTAGCCAACATAATGTCAAAATTTCAGCAGTGGGTCTCTCGACAAATAGTGCACTATGGCATAGGTCCTGTTCTTAGCATGCATTTATTGTAATTTCCTGCTTAATGCAAAGTCCTAAGCAAATGGAAAGAAGCACATAATTCCTGTATATAAGAAGAGTAAAACAATGGACCCACAACATTACAAACCAATATCCTTAACATTGGTTTGCTGCAGAATTCTTGAATGTATTTTCACTTTGATTTCCACGAGACAGAAAAGCTTCTGTTCACAAATCAGCACAGATTTAGAAATCATCGTTCGTGTGAAACTCGACTTGCCCCTTTCTCACAATATATCCTGCAAATCACGGATGAAGGGAACAGGCAGATTCCACATTGTTATTTCCAGAAAGTGTTTGCCACAGTGCGCCACTGCAGACTGTTGATGAAGGTCTGAAATTACAGATTAGGTTTCAAGATATGTGAATGGCTCGAGATGACTTCTTGTGTAGTAGAAGCCAGAATGTCGTCCTTGATGGTGAGTGTTCATCAGAGGCAGGGGTATTGGGGTTATTCTCAGGAGTGCCCCGGGGAAGTATGATAGGACCACTCTCATTCTCTATACAGGGTGTTACAAAAAGGTATGGCCAAACTTTCAGGAAACATTCCTCACACACAAATAAAGAAAATACGTTATGTGGACATGTGTCCGGAAATGCTTAATTTCCATGTTAGAGCTCATTTTAGTTTCGTCAGTATGTACTGTACTTCCTCGATTCACCACCAGTTGGCCCAATTGAAGGAAGGTAATGTTGACTTCGGTGCTTGTGTTGACATGCGACTCATTCCTCTACAGTAATAGCATCAAGCACATCAATACGTAGCATCAACAGGTTAGTGTTCATCAGGAACGTGGTTTTGCAGTCAGTGCAATGTTTACAAATGCAGAGTTGGCAGATGCCCATTTGATGTATGGATTAGCATGGGGCAATAGCCATGGCGCGGTATGTTTGTATCGAGACAAATTTCCAGAACGAAGGTGTCCCGACAGGAAGACGTTCGAAGAAATTGATCAGCATCTTAGGGAGCACGGAACATTCCAGCGTATGACTAAGTGACTGAGGAAGACCTAGAACAACGAGGACACCTGCAATGGACGAGGCAATTCTTCATGCAGTTGACGATAACCCTAATGTCAGCGTCAGAGAAGTTGCTGCTGTACAAGGTAACGTTGACCACATCACTGTATGGAGAGTGCTATGGGAGAACCAGTTGTTTCCGTACCATGTACAGCGTGTGCAGGCACTATCAGCAGCTGATTGGCCTCCACGGGTACACTTCTGCGAATGGTTCTCCAACATTGTGTCAATCCTCATTTCAGTGCAAATGTTCTCTTTACGGATGAGGCTTCATTCCAACGTGATCAAATTGTAAATTTTCACAGTCAACATGAGTGGGCTGACGAGAATCCGCACGCAATTGTGCAATCCCGTCATCAACACATATTTTCTGTGAACGTTTGGGCAGGCATTGTTGGTGATGTCTTGATTGGGCCCCATGTTCTTCCACCTACGCTCTATGGAGCATGTTATCATGATTTCATACCTGTGCTGCTAGAACATGTGCCTTTACAAGTACAACACAACATGTGGTTCATGCACGATGGAGCTCCTGCACATTTCAGTCGAAGTGTTCGTACGTTTCTCAACAACAGATTCGGTGACCGATGGATTGGTAGAGGCAGACCAATTCCACGGCCTCCACACTCTCCCGACCTCAACCCTCTTGACTTTCATTTATGGGGGCATTTGAATGCTCTTGTCTACGTAACCCCGGTACCAAGTGTAGAGACTCTTCGTGCTCATATTGTGGACGGCTGTGATACAATACGCCATTCTCCAGGGCTGCATCAGCGCATCAGGGATTCCATGCGACGGAGGGTGGATGCATGTATCCTCGCTAACGGAGGACATTTTGAACATTTCCTGTAACAAAGTGTTTGAAGTCATGCTGGTACATCTGTTGCTGTGTGTTTCCATTCCATGATTAATGTGATTTGAAGAAAAGTAATAAAATAAGCTCTAACATGGAAATTAAGCGTTTTCGGACACATGTACACATAACATATTTTCTTTCTTTGTGTGTGAGGAATGTTTCCTGAAAGTTTGGCCGTACCTTTTTGTAACATCCTGTATAGACTGGTGGTCCAAAACATTATGACCTGCTTAATAGCTTGTTTGTCCATCTTTGGGACAAAATACATCACTGATTCTGCGTATCAGGGATCAGACAGCTTGTTGTTAGGTTTGAGGAGGTATGAAGCATTAGATGTCTACACACAGGTCTTGTAATTCACGTAAATAACATATCACTGATTTGCATACGTGGTAATGATGCTCGATAGCGATCCAGATGGGTTCTTTAGGTTTACATCAGGCAAATTTGGCCACCAAGACATCAACTTGACGTCACTATAATGCTTTTCAAACCTCTGTAGCATGATTCTGGCTCTGAGACACAGACATTTACGCTGCTGAAAGATGACATCGCTGTCGGGGAAGACATCAAGCATGAAGGGACATAGGTGATTCACAGCTGTCGGCATGTCTTCGATTACTACATGCAAGTGCAGGAGAATGTCTCCCAAGCATAATGCTGCTCCCACCAGCCAGCTTCCGTGGTGTGCTGCACATTTGGAGCTGCCATTCACCTTGATTATGGTTTTTGTGGAGACACCTATCAACGTAGTGTAGCAAAAATGGGATTCACCCAAAGAGCCAACATTTCCATTGATTGATGGTTTAATCCGAATGGTCCTGTGCCCACTGCAATCACAACTGATGATGTTGTTGGGTAGACATGTGAACATGTAGGAGTGGTCTGCTGCGGAGCTCCATGTTCCAGAATTTACAAAGAACAGTGTGCTATGGAACACTTGTGCGTGCACCAGCATTGTGCTCTTTCAGCAGAGTTGCTACAAATCACCGTCTATTCTACATTGCAGCCAGACATGCCTCCAAACCCCAAGTACTGTGAAGAGTCGTGGATGTCTAACCATTTAGCACCTAGTGATAGATAGCACATGAACATTTGACCAGCATTGCCGCTTTTGAGATGTGTGTCACAGGCTCAGCATAATAATAATCTGCCATTTATCAAAATCACTTATCTCAACTGATTTCCCCATTTGCAGCCCATATCTTCCCTAAAGTGAGCCCCCATCTGTGTCTGCTCTATTTACATATTTTTGTTACCGCATCACATGCCTGCAATGCCACCAGGCAGCATCCAACTCGCAGTGGGCAGTGGTCATAATGTTTTGGCTAATAAGTGTACATTAAGGATCTGACAGCCAATGTGGCCAGCACTATGAGGCTGTTTGCTGATGACGCTATTGTGTATGAGCAAATGTCGCCATTGAGTGACTATAGGAGGATATAAGATGACTTAGACAAAATTTGTGATTGGTGAGATGAATGGAAGCTTGCTGTATATATAAAAAAATGTAGGTTAATGGAGATGAGAAGGAAAAAAAATCCCATGATGTTTGAAAACAGCATCAGTAGTATGCTGCTTGATAGTCATGTCAATTAAATACCTAGGCATAATGTTGCAAAGCAGTAAGACATGAAACAAGCAAAATTGGTTGTACGGAAGGCAAATGGCCAAATTGGTTTATTGCAAGAATTTTAGGAAAGTGTAGCTTGTCTGTAAAGGACACAACACTAGTGTGACCCATTCTTTAGCATCGCTTGAGTGTTTGGGATCTGCATGACATTGGATTAAAGGAAGACATTGAACCAATTCAGAGATTTATCACCAGTAAGTTTGACCAGCACATAAGTATTTTAGAGATGGTTCATGAACTCAAATAGGAACCCCTGGAGGGAAGATGATATTCTTTTCACAAAACACTATTAAACTATTTAGGTACCTCGTACTTGAAGCTGACTGCAGGACGATCCTACAGCCACCAATTTACAATTCATGTAAAGGCCACAAAGACAAGAGAAATTAGGGCTTGTACAGAGGCATATAGACTATCATTTTTCCTAGCACTATTTGTCAGTGGAACAGGACAAGAAATTACTAAGGTGGCTTGTGGGGTATGTACGTAATTTTAATCAGCATGATAGATACATTTTTGTACATGTTTACTTTCAAGGAACTTTGTTGTGCTGTTCTTTTTTAATAAAAACAAATACGAAGCTCGTGCTTATTCACTCCATTCCTGGCTGATGAAAGTATCTAATGTAATTATCATCTTTCTCATGTTCCCAGTACCTCGGAAACTCTCTGTCAATTGTATTTCTTTTTATTTGGCATTTATGGTGTGGACATCTTGGAATTCACGAGCATCTATTCTGTTATCAGAAACATTACATTCTCTTCAGACCATTCTGCTGCTCAAAGATCTTGAGTTGAAGACAAAAGTTCACTGATGAAACACCAGAATTTAGCTCTCTCTCTCCTGCTCTCACCAATGCAGAGACGATGGAGACTTCGTTTGACAGTTCATCGAAAGACTGATAATGGGCAGAACATGAGTGAACACCTGTGAATGCTAAGCAAATGCAACAGAATGGTGTCTGCTTGTGCTCAGCTACTGTTCAGAGCCACAGAGAATTCTTGTTCATTTGTGTCCGCTCCAGTGAAAAATGAGTTTCAGACTTGCAGTCCAGTCTTTTAAGTTTAGCAGGCAGATGGATCAGTCATGTTTTGGGCCAGTATGGTATACAGATGTCTGACACATCTCATTTCTAATGAGGCTATTTGAGGGCTGTGCAATATGATGATAGGATCCTCGAATCTACTGTCCTGTCATATAGTCGACGTTTGGATGATCATTGGTTGTGTTTCAAGATGACAATGCACAAGTACACCATGGGATACGAATGATGGAGGAAATCAAAGTCAAAATGAGGGCAGCTCAGTCTGTATTATTGTAAAATATTAGGAGAGAGAGAGTCACGGACATGATATGCGAGTTGAGATGGTAATCACAAAAAGAAATACATTTTTGCTGTGGCAAGATCTTTTCACAAAATTCCAGTCTCCAACTTCATCCTCCAAATGCAAAAACATTTTCATTTTCATAGCACTCACCTTCATAGGGAAAAATGATCGTTATAATAAAACACAACAAATCAGAGATCACACAGAGCAATTTAAGTGTTACTTTTCCCCACACATTGCTCAAGAGTGGAACGGTAGAGAAACAGTATGAAAGTGGTTTGATAAATCCTCTGTCAGGCACTGAGCTGTGAAATGCAGAGTAGTCATATAGATGCAGACATTTCATATCCCATAAGCACGGTGGTTGTGGTGGTCTAGTGGGTAGCGCACTAGACTCCAATCAGGAGGTCCTGGGCTCGATTCCCCATAAAACATAAAAGGTGGGGATTTTTCCTTGTTCCAGTGACTGCAGGATGGCCCCAGGTGACGCCAACCTGCTATCAGATGACTCCTCGGGATATTTCCCAGGGGTAAAAGGAAGCTGGGGTGATAGGCCATAACCCTCTCCCTCCTAGTGCCACGGTGAACAAAGGCCGCACCCTACCTGCTGTCAGGACAACAGCCCAGTCACTGCCTGCCATCATAGACCTTACTTTAACTTTTATGTTGTATGCGTCTGAACAATTACTTTAACACAGAACAAATACGGAAATGAACAAGACCAGAATAATTAACATATTCTGTTGGATTTTCTGTTGCGACTATATCATAAATTAAACAACAACAGAAAGACATCTTCAATCAATTTTCTAAAATTCATGACATAAAAGTATTGTATAAATCATTAAAACTCTACTGTACTCTATCGAAATTGTAATACTCCTGGGTAGATGCCAACATTAGCATGCAGCTAGAGCCAGTGTGGACATGGTTTTTAGGCTGCTGTCCACATCCGACTAGATGAATAGCAGACTGGTATGCACACTCCACATCAGTTACATGATCCTCAAACATTTTGAAAACATTCTCACACGTTCACACACGATAATATTAGATACATACAGATACAGGGTACATAACTTTCATCCTGGTGTGGGTTGGAAGGGAGGGAGGGGGGTGGGGAGGTGGCATGGAAAGGGCATCTGGCCACAATTTACCACTAATACTGCCAAATCCACATTAACATGCTGAGACTGTGATAGCAGGGGATAAAGACTAAGAAAAAGAAAAAGTAAAATGTATCAAAGTTGTGAGGTAAAAGTCTGTGCCCACTGCCAGAAGAAAATTCACTCCAGATTTAATGTTGCAACATTGCATATGGAGTACATGAAATGATCACATTTACAGATCAATACTGCAAATGCTTCTCAGCTAGCATGTATCGACCCGTGCCAAAACACACACATTAGTATGTGGTGTAGCCCTCACTTGTGACAATGCAGGCACTGACTATGGCATTCAGTCGATAGTACAGATGGCAAAAACTGTCCTGAGATAAATTATGTCATGTAAGAGTTGTTGGTTGACAAGTTGCACGAGTCACTTCTCATCCCATGTTCCCACATGTGCTTGGTTGGAGACAAACTCGTAGAACATGCTGGCCCGGGAAGTCACTGCTCATCTTTCGGAGAACACTGAGTGTCATGGACAGCGTGTGGGTCAGCACTATACTGTTGGAACAGTACATTACCTTCCAGTTGCAAGAATACAAAAATAACGGGTGTAACATCATTCTGCATGTACCAAGTGCAGAAACACCACAGATGAATGAGAGTTGTAGTTTATCGCACCCCAGACCATAAGGCCTGGGGTGGGGTCACTGTATCTTGGACGAATGCACTCTACAAGAGAGTGCTCACCAGATTTATGTCATTTGCTGATACGACCATCACTTGTGTGCGAGCAGAATCTGCTTTCATCACTTACGACCATGGCGTGCCATGCCATCCTCAAAGAGATTTTCTGATGGCACCACTCGAGCCATGCATGTCAGTGCTGAGGCACGATTGGAAGACGGGATAGATGTGTGCACGTCCGTAACGCAACTGGCAATAACTGCTGCGCAACAGTTTGTGTTGACACATCTGGGGCTCACAAGACCTTTTATCTGTGCTGTGGTAGCCGTACGATCTGCACCTGCTGCCCTTTCAGTACAACAATCCTAGTGAGCATCTGTGCTGTGTGGATGTCCAGAACGTCGACTACGTGTGTGAGAATGTTCATGTAACTACTGATACTAGCAACGTTGCATAACTGACGCAGCATGTCCAACTTGTGTGGCAATTCCCCCGAAAGGACCATCCTGCCACTCGGGAGCCCACAATTTGACCCCTTTTTAAACTCACTCGTTGGCCATAAGAATCACGAGTGTGCCTTCCTGGCATGGTTGCCTGCTTGCTTCACATGTCTGCATCACACTGGCTGTGAGCATTTCCTATGAAAGGGTAGACACATATAGCACTCTGATAGCTATGCCATTACACTATCTGTTGGTGGATGACACTGAAACCTTTGCCAGTACATCTACTATTCCCAGGTGACATGTGTTGTCATCAGAACAAAATTGACATTGTATTTCCAGGTGTACAATATAAGCTGTATCAGCAGAAACATGTGACTAAAAAGATGCTAGCCTTACATTATTCTTGCACATTATCATTATCTTTGATGTTAATATGACAAGAAACATGAAAAATGCAATATCGAAGGTGAAGTTCATGGGAGAGATCTATGAACCGTTCAAAGTAAAGACAGGAGTGAGGCATGAGGATGGCCATCACCTACTCTATTTATCTCAGTTTTGGAGAAAATAATCAGGACATGGGACAAAAGAGACAGATGGGTGAAGACTGAACCGTCGCCCTCCAAGTGCCGTGCCAAACAAAGACTGCACGCTACGTGTAGTCAAATCATGTCACACACCACACCATGGCTTGCGGAATACATATGCACATGTAGATAAAATGTCTGGCCTTTGCTGATGATATAGCCATCATAACAAATAACAGAAAAGAAGACAAAAAAGCTCTACAAACTCTTTATCAAATCTCAGTCAAAATGGGACTACAAATCTCACATGAAAAAAACTTGTACATTGACATAATGTAAAGAGACAGACACCCACTGGTAACAAAGTATGGAAAGATATCACATGAAGAAAGTTTCCAGTGCCTGGAAGAGATTACACAGAAAATGGGACTGAACTCAACATCCAATGAAAAAAGAATCACAAAACTACATAAAGTATTCAGACTTATATGGAACAATTATAACAAGTTTTTCCATCAATGCCAAATTAAGACACTGTAGTACAGTAGTTACCATAGGCCTTGTACACCTCAGAACAACAGCAATGAAGGGAAGAATAAAAATCAAAGAGATGGAAAAACAGAAGGAAAGATGTACAGGCCAGTTCAGAGACAGGGGATCTGGATAAACATATTGACAAAAGAACTGTACAAATACAAACAGAGGATTAAAAACAACACCAGGTAAAGAAGGACAAATTTCTAGAGACACATACAAATTATGCACAAAAACAGACTTACCAAGAATATTTTTAATATAGTTATGACTAATAAAGTGAAAACCAACTGGGTATAGGAAACCATGGAGGACCTCAAGAAACTAAAAATCTCCACAGAAGACATCACAGACAGGAAAAAATACAGAGTAAAAAACTTGGAAACAGAAATTTCAGCAGATATTGAAAGAGAAGGAAACGGGGAAGAACGGTACAGAAGAGAGGAAGAAGAATCACAATGAATATATGAGAAGTTTTTGAAAGACAAATGAAAGAGACAGAAAAAAAGCCTTCAAAATTGATGGTGCTTTACTGCTCTCCTTTAGGGGGTATTAGTTAACAATAATTCAATATAATAATAATAATAATAATAACAATAACAATAACAATAATAATAATGACACTGTCTCTGTCTCAAGAAACTGATCTTCGAAGATCAGCTGAAGTTATCTCCCATGTCTTACTCTGCCTCTGTCCATGTGAATAACAGTAAAATTTAGGCTTATTTGGGAAAACAGCATCAAAGGAATTGTTTATTACAAATGGAACAACAGTATTATAGATTACACATGACAAAGATTTATTGTCACAAATTGATGTTATCACCACTCTTGATAAATCCTGTTAATACAGTACAATAAAAAATAACAACACGCGATAAATCTCTGTACACACGCCACATTACCACAAGCGAAAACTACATGGAGTGGAAACAGAGGGAGATACTACGACGCAAAATTGTTTCCATCTTATGACCTTTTTGTTGTTGCTGTGGTAGTCTAAAGATTGGTTTGCTGCAGCTCTCAATACTAATCTATCCTGTGCAAGCCTCATCACCTCCACCTCTACATATCTATTACAACACCCACCCATTTAAACCTGCTAGTAATCGTGAAGTCTTGATCTATATCTACAGTTTTTATACCCCTTCCCTTCCAACACACACACACACACACACACACACACACACACACACACACACACACACACACACTAGCCACCAAGGAAGAGCCTACAGCTTTGATTCAACCCCCCCCCCCCCCCCCAGTCATACTCTCATACCTCCCTAACTATGCTTTGTTCATTACTCCATCTTCCACAATCGCAACAAATTCCTCCATCATCCATGAGATATATACATCCTAAACACCAATCCTGTAAAACTTTTGTCAACCTTTCTGCCACAACTCTTAGCCCTGCAGAAGTCTTGGTACTTTCTGAAGGCCTCACCTTTAGCCCAAAACCTAAATTCAAGTGTGCTGGACTTGTAAAGGACCTTCTTTCCTTACCTAATCTCTGCAGTGGAAATTTCTTCAATGTGCATTAGGGAGGTATGAGGGTATGACTGGAAGGGGGGGGGGGGGGGGGGTGTTGAATCAAAGCTGTAGGCTCTTCCTTGGTGGCTAGTGTGTGTGTGTGTGTTGGAAGGGAAGGGGTATAAAAACTATAGAAATAGATCAAGACTATGCTCCAGACTGAATGCTGAAAGGCATAATCAGTCTTAAATGATGATGATGATGATGCATCCCACTAATAACAGCCAACAAAAACCTCACATAGAACCTTGCTTAAAACGGTTCCAGCCTCCCTCCCACCCTGAACCTCCCATTCCAGCCAGTCATCTCTTGGTTATCTTTCAGGAATTCGTCACTTCTAACCCGGCCTTACTTTCCTTTCCTAAATCCTCCCTAATGAGACCAACATCACTCCTATGTAACACACAGATACCCATATCCTGAAAATCAATCTGTGCCTTATCATCTTTCCCACAGATAAAAGCTTCATCACAGTGTTCATGAATCATAGTGACTATGTGGCTGAGAGTCTTCACCAACTTTCTAACACCTCTGCATACAAACCTTACAACCATGATCACATCCTAGAATTCCAAGACTCCAGCAGCTCTCCAAGACCTTAAGTCCATCCCATAACCTGACTCCTGGATCAATCTCCCTCCTCACACCACTCCTTCCTTTTTACCTATTCGCCAAACTACACAAACCCAACTACACAGGTCTCTCCACTTGTCCAACTGTGGCTGGGTACAATCCTCCCACTGAACATCACATGCAAACCATTGTCTGTAACCTCCCATCCTACAATGAAGACAATGCTCACTTCCTTCACCGCCTTTCTGCAGTTCCTGTTTTGCTACCACATGACTCCTTGCTGGTTACTATGGATGCAACGTCATTTTACAACATCCCCCATGCCCATGGCCTCACTTTCCAAACATCCTCCTGATACCAAACCCACCACCTCTTTCCTAATCCCCTTACCCTATCACATCCTGAACCACAATTATTTCACTTTTGAAGACCAAGCCACGGGGTGAAATGCCTAAAGCTCGCACCACAAGTATGAAGTGCTATTGATTTGCGGCTTTGACAGAATGGATTGGTAGTCAGGGACTCATTATTGTTACCCAGTCAACAGATTGTAAACTCCATACACCCCAACATCAAATTCACTATGGAGACTGAAACGGAGGGTAAATTACTTTTCCTTGACGTCTTGGTCAAGAAAAGGGCTGACGGCACCCTAGGTCATGGGGTGTATCGGAAGGCTACGCACACTGATCTGTAATTGCATGCAGCCAGCTGCCACCACCCTTCACAGAGGAATGGGGTACTTAAAACTCTAGTACATAGGGCGCGCACTATCTCTGACGCAGAGAGTCTACCCCAGGAATTGGAACATCTGAGAACTGTATTTCGAAAAAATGGGTACTCAGAGTGGCAGATTCAACGTGCTCTCCGCCCAACCACTGCAGCACAACCTGTTGAGATGGATGAAGTCACGAGGGAGGAGGTAGGCACTGCATTTATTCCATACACAGGCGCACTCTCGGGGAAAATCGCCCGCATTCTGAAGAAACACCGGGTCGGAACTGTGTTTTGTCCTCCAAATAAAACTCGTGCACTGGTGGGGAGCGCCAAAGATGACCTCGGTTTGAGGAAGGCCGGCGTGTACCAGATTCCGTCTCAATGTGGCAAGTCGTATATTGGTCAGACGATGCGTACCGTCGAGGATCGATGCCGTGAACACCAGAGGCACACTCGACTGATGTATCCGAGCAAGTCGGCGGTCGCTGAACATTGTTTGTCGGAAAATCACGCCATGGAGTATGACCGCACGAGGATTCTGGTACAGACGTCGAGATACTGGGACAGCGTTGTTAGAGAGGCCATCGAAATTCGCACCAATGACGACCTCATAAACCGTGACTGTGGCTATAATCTTAGCAAGGCTTGGGAACCAGCGATCGGGTTAATCAAGAGTAAATCGAGCAGACGTATAGTTGTGACGACCACGGCGGACAGAGCCATCACACCGACGTCATCTCAGACGCCGTCGCAATCTGTTCCACCGCGCGACCGTGGCGCTGGGCGCGGACGGCGGAGGGAGCGCGCCGCGGGCGGAGGGTATTTAAATCGGCCGCCGCCGCGACCGAACCCAGTTCCCTCTGAGCAGCCATAGCGTACGGATCTCCGTGCCGGCACGTTCACAGGAGCTCAGTCCGTCAGTTCACCTGATGATGGCGACGTGTTTGATCGCCGAAATATTGTGCCCGTTGGACACTATAGAACGGCAGCATACCCGTTGATATTTTGATTATCAAATACGCTGGGAGAAACTCAAGAATCACATCATACACCTTAACGGGGAGGAGATGTATCGCAGCATGAAGAAATTTGAAAAGTTGCGCCACCGTAGATGTCGTTTGCTAAGTACTCTTGCCTTTCTAAAGAGATGTCGTTCCGAGAATGTTGTTCCAAATTTTGCTAAGGTTATGCATCACATTGAATCTGCATCAGCTAAGAGAATCAAGAAACGAGCCAGCCTCGCATTGGTACGTGAGAGAGTGCAATTCACCCGCCGGAGCCTTGAGTTTATCTCACAGGAATTACTCAAACTACATTTGCAACTGGCTAGTAAGTTCACTTCTTGTTCCTGGGATTGGATTGATGGTGTCACCTGGGTGTCAGGTGATTCCGCCCATAAGAAGGCTAAAGGACGTCAAACAGCTAAGTTCTCACGTCTCCTTGACAAACCATCCCTGCAGGTTCCGTGCAAGTCTGTCATCAATTTGAGTGGCATGGTGTTGAGTGATGATGCGGTCTCAGTTTTGCAGAAAGGTCTCAACTTCGCTCCCACCCCCAAGTTCACTCCGGTCGCAGAAATTGTTAGTGCTGTTGAACAGGTTGCAGCTCGACTTCCGCCAGAATCAGCCGAGGAAACACGTCGTGAAACTTGTCGTGCGTTGACGAAATCCAAGCCGATGAAGTCAAATATCAGCAGTAAAGAGAGGGCGGCCATTCGTGATCTGAGGGAGCGCTCTGAAATTGTTGTCTTACCAGCTGACAAAGGCAATCTACAGTTGTTGTCTCCCATAAGGACTACACTGATAAGATGCAGAGCCTGCAAAATGACGACTCCTACCGGAAGATCAGCGTTGACCCTACAAAGAAGGTGGAGAACAAGACGAGGGCGCTTCTCAAGGACGCAGATTTACCGGAGGGTGACGCTAAGAAATTGTTACCCCAAGGTCCGGTACCGCCTAGACTATATGGACTCCCGAAGGTTCACAAAGAGGGGGTACCATTACGTCCCATTGTCAGCAACATCAGGGCACCTACATATTTGTTGGCCAAATACCTGACGGGAATATTAAGTCCTTATGTGGGTAAATGCCCTCATCACATCCGTAATTCCGTGGATTTTGTTAAACGCCTTGATAGCTTCAGGTTGGATGAGTCAGATATCATGGTGAGTTTTGACGTCGTTTCCTTGTTTATGAGGGTACCCCTGCGAGAGTCACTAGAATTGATTAGTCAGAAGTTTGACGAGAAGACCACTGAACTTTTTAGGCATGTCTTGACTTCGATGTATTTTCTTTTTAATGGAGAATACTACGAACAAGCGGAGGGAGTCGCCATGGGTAGCCCACTCTCACCGGTGGTAGCGAATTTGTACATGGAGAACTTCGAGGAGGAAGCCCTGTCGTCATCCGTATGGAAACCTACTTGCTTTTTCCGTTACGTGGACGACACGTACGTCATCTGGCCACATGGTATGGATAAACTCCTTGACTTCCTTACACATCTAAACTCCATACACCCCAACATCAAATTCACTATGGAGACTGAAACGGAGGGTAAATTACCTTTCCTTGACGTCTTGCTCAAGAAAAGGGCTGACGGCACCCTAGGTCATGGGGTGTATCGGAAGGCTACGCACACTGATCTGTATTTGCATGCAGACAGCTGCCACCACCCTTCACAGAGGAATGGGGTACTTAAAACTCCAGTACATAGGGCGCGCACTATCTCTGACGCAGAGGGTCTACCCCAGGAATTGGAACATCTGAGAACTGTATTTCGAAAAAATGGGTCCTCAGAGTGGCAGATTCAACGTGCTCTCCGCCCAACCACTGCAGCACAACCTGTTGAGATGGATGAAGTCACGAGGGAGGAGGTAGGCACTGCATTTATTCCATACACAGGCGCACTCTCGGGGAAAATCGCCCGCATTCTGAAGAAACACCGGGTCGGAACTGTGTTTTGTCCTCCAAATAAAACTCGTGCACTGGTGGGGAGCGCCAAAGATGACCTTGGTTTGAGGAAGGCCGGCGTGTACCAGATTCCGTGTCAATGTGGCAAGTCGTATATTGGTCAGACGATGCGTACCGTCGAGGATCGATGCCGTGAATACCAGAGGCACACTCGACTGATGTATCCGAGCAAGTCGGCGGTCGCTAAACATTGTTTGTCGGAAAATCACGCCATGGAGTATGACCGCACGAGGATTCTGGTACAGACGTCGAGATACTGGGACAGCGTTGTTAGAGAGGCCATCGAAATTCGCAGCAATGACGACCTCATAAACCGTGACTGTGGCTATAATCTTAGCAAGGCTTGGGAACCAGCGATCTTGTTAATCAAGAGTAAATCGAGCAGACGTATAGTTGTGACGACCACGGTGGACAGAGCCATCACACCGACGTCATCTCAGACGCCGTCGCAATCTGTTCCACCGCGCGACCGTGGCGCTGGGCGCGGACGGCGGAGGGAGCGCGCCTCGGGCGGACGGTATTTAAATCGGCCGCCGCCGCGACCGAACCCAGTTCCCTCTGAGCAGCCATAGCGTACGGATCTCCGTGCCGGCACGTTCACAGGAGCTCAGTCCGTCAGTTCACCTGATCATGGCGACGTGTTTGATCGCCGAAATATTGTGCCCGTTGGACACTATAGACCGGCAGCATACCCGTGGATATTTTGATTACTTATAAAAATATTCAGACTTAGACTATAATCAAATACAGAGAGAGAAAATATTCTAACTAAAGAGATATAGCAGCCATAGGCAGAAACAAATAATAAAACTGATACTAATCTTAGCTTTGAGCACCAAAAGTTTCTTCATGTGGAAAACGTAAAAAGAGAAATGAGACTGTTCAAGAATTAAGGATGAAAATTCAGGATCTTGAGTCAAGGAAGATGGATGGTTAAATGAATGAAAAAACTAGAATGGACATGATGAAATTCAGTTGCGAAAGAGCAGAAGATGATGTAATTTTAAATGCTGAGAAATAAGATCTCTTCAAGAGGAGCCACCAAAAGGTCAAATAAGTGAAGAACAAGCTGAAAATACCGGTAAATGGGCTAAAATGGCGGCAAATAGATAAAGGAAACAGAAAGAAAGTGCTGAAGAACAGGCAACCAAACAACAACAACAGCAACAACAACAATAATAATAATAACAGCACATTTTGACACATTCCATATCCTTGTGATTGACTCACTAACTGGATCTACGGAACAAGAAATAAATAAATAAATAAATAATAAATAAATTGTAGCAATATATAATAGCAGTCCCACAACATCTGGAGGAAGATTTTCTACTAACAGAGCAATAAATTCATGAAGCCATCAAATTATTCCAAAACTTCAAAGCAACAAATGAAGACTCCACTACAGCAAAATTATTGAAATAGTGAGAACACACAAATGATCTAAAACTGCTGTTTGAGAACATTTGGAAAGCTGAAGAGATTATGGAAAGCATTAATCCACAGCTATGAGAAAATGTCAACAATTGCAGAGATGCCTCACTTCTGCCAGTGGTACACAAAATATTATCAAAAATTCTCTGGACAGAGTTGTAGAAACTTTAGACAAATAACTGGGAGAATCTCAAGGAGCTCTAGAAAGGGAAGACCCTGCACAGAACAGATGTTTATTAGAAAATCGATAATTCTCCACAGACTGTTAATCACCAAAACTATAATAGTATCATGTATTGGTTTCAAGAAAACATTTGATTTGGTAGGCAGAGAAATTATAGGTAAAATCATCAAAGAATTTTGTGTTAAAGCAAACATAATCCTCAAAACACTAGCAAATAGGATGACTGAAGCTAAATTTATGGGAGAAGTATCTCAACCATTTGAAATAAAAACTGGTGTTAGACAAGGGGACAGTTTATCACCTTTACTGTAACACTGCATTCTAGAAAAAATAGAAAGTATCTGGAATTTGGAGAAAAAAATCACAAAATTGAACCAATAATTTTAGGACGAAAAACAAATGGAATTAAGGTAAACTGCCTGGCTTCTGCAGATGATTCTGATATATTTTCAAAAAATCTGACAGACAGTTATTGAAAGAAATCTTTTGGAAGAAATAGCAAAGAGAGCTGGTCCCAAAATTTCAGCCAAAAAACAACATTGATGACAATTTCAAGCAATGCATCAACATTCTTAGAAAAACAAAAATGTAAAATAGCATTAGTAAGTAAATTTAAATATATTGGACAAACTGTGCAACAAAATGGACTAGAAGAATTAACAGTAGATGCAAGAGTCAGCAAACTGGAGAGAGCAAATCGTTTGACAAAGGATATTTACAACAAGAAATGTACAACTAAAAAAACAAAACTAAAACACTATCCCACAGTGGTATGACCAGGATGTTTATATGGATGAGGATGCCTAATGATGAACTATAAGCTGGACAGAACAGAGGTTCCTCAAAGGAGCATTATTAGAAAATAATGGTTGCAATACAAGCTACAGATGGCTGGAAAATGAGAAGTAATGAGGAGATCTACAAAAATTTTGAGAAAATATCAGAAGTAATGGCTAAAAGAAGATTAATCTTTTTTTAGAGACCTCTACTGAATGAGTAGTTCTGGAAGAAGGAATCAATGATAGCATGGATTGCAGAAATAAGAAAGAAACAACATCAAACAATCAGAAATAATAGAAAGAAACCTTTTTACAGATAAAATACTGAATTTAAAAGGATCATCACCTCTCCAAGACCAAAATTAATTTCATCCCTCTCAATAAGACCATGAAAACCGGAAATAAAATTCATAAATATGATATTGCGAAGCTCAAAATCAATCAAAACATATTGGAACAATGCCACCAGTAAGTGACAGTTGAATCCCATAAATGGGCAGACATTGCCTCCATGATCCAACAAGCAGCTAATACTACAATCCTGACAGCTAAAAAGAGGAATCATACATGGTGGAATGAGGTTTGTGGTGAGGTGGTGGCCCAAACAGCAAGTGCATGGAAAAAGTGAAACTCTACCAGGAGACCTGATGATTTTGATGTATTCCATGAAGTTCGAAAATATGCAGCCAGAACTCTATGAAGGGCTAAGCAATTGCATGAGAAACAGCAGTTAGAACAGATCGATCAACGTTTCCAGATAAACAGTGTCAGAGACTTCTATCAGACGTTCAAATCGAATTTGAAAGGATACCGAGCCCCTAGTTTTTGTTTTAGAGGCGAAAATGAAAAGCTCAGTGTTGTGTACATAGTTCCGCGTATTCAGTGCGTACACAAATTTCCCACTAGAGTGCGCCCCGCTAGGCACAACAGCGCAGGCGCAGTGCTCGTCCATCTCCGCACGACGAGATGGCGCTGCCATAGAGACGGACCAAATTCTGCTTCCACTAATCCACGTATTAATATGTAACGCAGCCAATGAGATTGCTGCTAACATAGAACACTTTCTCCTCACGCATCACACTCGCGCAGTGATACATGAATGTGCGAGGTATTATAACGAGTGTAAAGACCTTCGATCAGTCAGTCTGCATTTGTCTGCACCAGTCTGCATTAGTCTGTACCAGTCTGCATTAGTCTGTACCAGTCTGTACGAGTTCTACAATTGTCTATACCAGTCCATAGTCAAGATTCAGTCTGCACCTAATAAGATTACCATATTCCTGTACATAGCCATGAAGATAAATGTATAGACACTTTTGTCAAGTATCCGAGATATATGTGAGAATAAGATTAACGTACCAATACCAAAGGAACTTCAGATTGTCAATTGTAAATAGCCTCCAGAACCAAGTTAAGTAATTTTTATATTTGTTATTATTTTAATAAATGTGTGTGAAAATTAATCAAGTTCTGTTTAAAGTTGGTCACTGTCAATCTGCAACTCTAAGCATGCAAGTGGCATTTCTATCGTCTGACCTAATGGCAGAAGATAAACACGCCATGATAAGACCACGAGACATATTGCTGACACTCGCTTACTTCATTATAGCAACAAGTCAAATAATCTGATGGTGTGTGTACTGAAGGTCTTACAGTATGCACACCACACTCGGCCTGACCAACAAAGAAAACTGCAAGATCATGTCTCGTTACTTTGAAAACCTACTTAATTGTGATGAACCGAAAGAAAGATTCCCTGTATGTGCCCCAATCCACAAACTACCCCTCATCTCCATCTAGTGAAGAGGAGACCAAAGAGATCATCAACAACTTTAAGAATAATAAGGCAGCTGGAGAGGATTCAATAGTGGTGGAACTACTGAAGCTGGCAAATAATGAAACTCTAGATATACTAGTCCAACTTTTTGAGGAGATCTGGAGAGCTGGGATGATACCAACTGAATGGCAGTCAGCTTTAATCCATTGTCTACACAAAACAGGTGATATATAGAATGTCAATAACTATAGGGGTATCTCATTAGTATCTGTTCCATATAAGATTCTCTCCAAAGTGATACAGAATAGAATAGAAGATTATTGTAACCAACTGATTGGGGACTATCAAGCTGGTTTCCGAAAGGGCGATTCTTGCACAGAACAGATCTTTAACCTGAAGAACATCATCAGGTACAAAAAAAAAAAATGGAAGAAATAACTATGTGGTCATGTTTGTTGATTTTCAGAAAGTATATGACTCCATCAACTGACAGGCATTAATGAATATTTTGGAAAAGTTTGGGGTGGATAATACATCAAGAAAGCTGATCAAACAAACTCTTACTAACACAGTGTCAAAAATAAAATTTATGGGTGAGGTATCTGAACCCTTTACAATCAGAACGGACATATGATGAGGAGATGGACTATCCCTCTCCTTTTCAATTGTGTCTTGGAAAAGGTCATTCGAGAGTGGAGAAAGTTATTAGCCCAAGAAGAAACAAATGAAGAGTGGTTCAAACTTGGTCCTAAGAACAAAGGGGTGTGCATTGACTGCTTAGATTTTGCGGCTGACCTGGCCATTTTTGCTAACAACATAGAGTCAGCAGTCAACAAGATAAATAGGCTGTCAGAAATTGCTGAAAAAAGTTAGACTCCAGATCTCTATTCATAAGACAAAATATATGACGAACATCTGTGACGGACCTGAATGGATGATAACCAACCTGGGAAAAAATCGGATGAGTTAAGAATTTCAGGTATCTCGGTGAAGTCATCCACCAGGAGAATGGATTAAAAGAAGAAGCAACTGTCGGGATGAGGAAGTTAGACCAAGCATACCAACTGACAAAGAATACTTACAACAAAAAGTCTATGAGTATATGGGCCAAGTTACAACATTATAATACAGTTGTAAAACCTGAGGGCATCCAAAACTTTGACCACGAATAGACAAGGTCAAGCTGAGCGGCTGGAAAAGCGTGAGTGTAGGATATTAAGGAAAATCCTAAGGTAATAGATGGGTCGATGGACAATGGCGAATGAGAGCAAATGAGGACTCGTGCAGCAAGACAGAACCTATCACAGCATCCATTACGAAGAAATGATTGTTATTTTATGGTCATCTCATGAAAATGGATGGTGATTGACTAACAAAAAGAATACGGAGTTTCATCCTATCTAAGAAAACGAGGCTGAGATGGTTCAAAGAATGTGAAAAAGATCTTAAGCAGATTGGTATCTCAGAGATAAATTCCTGAAAGGAACAAATTTAGAAGATTGGTGACCAACTACCAAGGTTTTAACATGGCATCAACATCCAAAAGACAGTGAGGACCATTATCTGAAGAGCATAAAAAGGCACTTCTTGGAGGGGCTCAGAAGATACTGGCAGGAAGTCAAAGCTGGAGCAAGAACAAGACGTGGACACTAGAGTGAAGTCGGCTATTACCACGCAGTCCGTAGAGACTCACTTCGATATAAAAAATAAATAAATAAACATAAAAGGCTTTCGATGCAGAAGAAATAGGGGATTGAGAACAACACGAATAGAATAAAGGGGGAAAAACATGAGTAGGAGATGGACGAGTACTGGAAAAACAGGAGACGACAAGGGAAGAAGAAGAAGTGAAGTTATTACATGACGAGAGATGGTGATTGAATTTGATTTGATTCAGTTTTCGTTACATACACTGAAAAAGTGAGATGATTCTCGAGGGTGTGGAACATGTCAGAATGTATAACACAAAACATTTTAATATAATGAATACTACCCTGATCATTTGTCACGAGATTGACAAAATAGGTGAATACAATACAGTAAACTGGAAAAGCTAATATTTACAGAATTAATACACTGTCAGAATGAAACATTGTTATGCACTATTAATAAATTTATCATACACAAAATACCTAATATTGACTGTTGCAACCAAGTGCTGTCAAAACTTAAATCTAACATATTTTTACTCACGCTGGCCTAACAGTCTCTGTTAGGATATTCATCTATAGAGTAGAAGGCATTGCCTATCAAAAAGTCATTCAAACTCTGTTTAAACTGTGCTTTATCTGAAACCAAGTTTTTAATGGTTGCTGGTAATTTATTGAAAATGTGTGTTCCTGAATATTGGACCCTCTTTTGGACCAACATAAGTGATTTTAGGTCTTTATGTAGATTGTTCTTATTCCTAGTATTGATAATATGTATTGAGCTATTTGTTGGAAATATAGATATATAACTTGCAACAAATTTCATTAAGGAGTAAGTATACTGAGAAGCAATGGTTGGAATTCAAAGTTCCTCGAATAGGTTCTACACGATGTTCTTCAAAGACTGGTCCCAGATACTCCATTGCACCATTCACCGAACCTGATAACCCCGAGCCGTCAGTAACAAAAATTAAGTCTTGCTTAAGAGATTTACGACACTACATGCACTTGTTACCAAAGTCTCATTTACTTTTAGAGCTATCTGTTCCACTTCCTTTTTGGCCCCACTTATCTCTGTCTTCACTATATCCCATACAGTTCTTATTTTGTTGCCCGATACAATTATCTTTTTCTCTTAACAAAGCTACTTCGATTTCTGGATTACTTGCTTCAATATTTTGCAGTATTCTTTGTAATGCATTACAATGCTAATATCAGAAATGTTCCTAGATAGTAGATACAGTCTCCTTTTTGCCCCACATGATATCTTTATTCCTTGTGTAATCCATGGTTTATCTTTTGACTTCTGTGTGATTTGAGTTACCTTTAGAGGAAAACAATTTTCGAATGAGGAGGTAACTTTATTAATAAATGCTTTGTATTTTCCATTTGAGTCAGGTAAACATCTCTCCAGTTCATGTCTTTGAGGAATTTCCTGAATTCCTCAATTTCTGGCTTATTTATTATCCTCCTGTACTCAGATTTAATATTTTTTTATCCTGACAAGTTTCAACATTTAACACAAGATGCTGCACGTCGTGATCAGATAGTCCATTTACTATTGGTTTTGTGATATGACTTTTTTCCCCTAGATTTGTTCATAAAGATATTATCAATAGCAGTCTCAGAACATTTACATATCCTAGCTGCAAAGTTCACAGTAAGAACTAAATTGAATGATAGTGTTAAAAACACCAGCAACCACTATTTCCTCTTCTTTTTTTTTTTTTTTTTTTTTTTTTTTACAGAAGCCATTCCTTTCGCTTTGTGAAATGAAGCACTGCTAGTTCCAAAACACAGGACTACTATGACAAGGTGAAATGTTCTCAGAGTGCTACATGTGTGATAGTAAATGTAATAAGCACTACAGTTGTTTTCTGAGTAGTTATGCTGTGTGTGTTTCATTCAATCAGATGAAATGGAATAAAATCATCAATTTATTTATTTGGGCTCTTTATCACCAAGATACATTCAATGTTGGTTGAGGTTCATCTTTTGAATTCACTCCAGTGTAGATTGTCAAAATTTTATCAGTTGTCAAAGTACTTGTAACACAGTTTCCGAATTTACTGCCATCCAGGAAAGTCTCGCACTCAAATTATTCTCAGAGACTTAGAGCTGGCTGAAACCCAGAGTAGAAATCTCTGATATATTTAGTGATTAATGGAATATATATCGGAAAGGCAGGTTAGACACTGTAGGAGAGGGAGTGTCCATTGTCTCTATTGAGGTCAAAGCTGATTGTGACAGTGAAGTTATCTGGTTGCGTATAACAAGTCTATGTGAAATCACGTTAATTAATGGATGTTTTAATCAGCCACCCGGTTCTGCTATGACAGTTTTGGAGCCATTCAAAGAAAGTCTACAGACAGTAGCACGTGAATACCTAGATCTTGCAATACTAGTTGGAGGTGAATTTAGCCTACTGAGTACAGATGGTAGCCTATGGCTTCATTGCAGGGGGTGCAGTCAATCTTGTGAAGCACTTTTGAATGTGGTTTTCGAAAATTGTCTTGAGCACCTAGTTTGGCATGCCACATGCAATGGAAATATCTTAGACCTTGTAGTTACAAACAGGCCAGATATCATCAATGACTTCAGCATAGAGATGGGGATTAATAATCATGATAACATCATAACAACTAAGGTTACAAAAATTAATAAATCAGTCAAGAAGGCTAGGAAAATGTTCATGCCAGAAAGAGCAGATAAGCAGATGTTAGCATCTCACTTAGACAGAACTGACATCGCTTAGTTCCATTAAGACGGACGTAGAGAGATTATGGTCAAAGCTTAAACAGATCATGAATTGCACTCTCAACAAGTCTGTACCTAGTAAACGAATTAAGGATGCAAAAGAGCCACTGTGGTTTAACAATGAAATTCGGAAAATACTGAGGAAGGAAAAGCGACTGCACTCTTGGTTCAAAAGAGAATGCCAAATGGCAACAAGGAAAGGTTACTACCACTGTCATACCTCAGCAAAAGATCTGGCTGAGAAGCAGGGGAAATTATTGTCCTATGTAAAATCACTAAGTGAGTCAAAGGTTTCCATCAAGTCACTTGACCAGTCTGGTGTGGCAGTAGGAGATAAATGTTTTAAATTTTGCATTTAAGAAATCATTCATGCAAGAGAATCATATAAACATACCGTCATTTGACAATAGCACAAAGACACCTAACAACAATCACCACAAGAGGCCAGTGCTAGCGCAAGTTGTTCACATGATATTCGTTGGACTGTTGCCTGTAAACACGTGCCATGTCAGTGTTCTTGGAAGAGAGCTGTGGCAGTGACACGGCTCTGTTGTTGTTCCTGTGTAGTGATCTGCAAAGACGTGGTGGGGGGGGGGGGGGGGGGGGGTCGGGTCGAGATTCAAGCAGTGATTAAGTACTTCATAAAGAAAGGTATGAAAGCAAAGGACATTCATGCCGATTTCCAGAATACACCAGGGGACTCTGCTCCTTTGTCTTCAACTGTTGCCAAGTGGGTAAATGAATTTAAATTTGGTCAGGAGAGCTTAGATGATGATCATCCATGAATAGGTCAGCCAAGATGTGTCACTACTCTAGAAATCATTGCAAAAGTGTGCATAGTGATCAAGGAGGATCACCAATTTAGAGTGCATGAAATTGCTCTCGCTTGCCAGATGTCATCTGAAAGGTATTCACAAGATGGGTGCCGCAACTCTTGACACTGGGTCAAAAACGCATGAGAATGGACATATCACAACAATGTTTGGCCTGTTTTAGGAGAAACAAACAAGATCTTTTGTGCTGGTTTGTGACCACGAGGAAACTTTGGTTTACTACTATACCCCAGAGACAAAGCAACAATCAAAGCAGTGGAAACATGCTGAATCTCCGCCGCCAAACTCCTTCAGCGGGGAAGGACATGGCGTCAGTGTTCTGGGATGCACCACCAAATTCCTTCAGCGGGGAAGATCATGGCATCAGTGTTCTGGGATGAGAAGGGGATTCTGTTTGTACATTATCTCCCCACTGGGCAAACAATTAGTGGAGAATACTGTGCCAACCTTCTGGACAAATTGCAACAAAAGATATGCAAAAAAGGCCAGGTTTAATAAGGAAGAACGTCATCTAGCATCAAGCCAATGCACGCTCGCACGCATGTGCCAACGCCATGGTAAACTTACACAAACTAAGGTATGAATTGTTGCCACACGTGCCTCTTCCCTAAACTGAAAATTTTTCTTTGTGGATGAAGATTCACTTAAATGAAGAATTGATAGCCTGAGTTGACAACTATTTTGTAGGCCTGGAGGAAAATCATTGTCGAGATGGGATCAAGGTATTGGAACACTGTTGGACCAAGTGAATTAATCTACAAGCAGGGTACATTGAAAAACAAAAAAGTTTCAGTGACATAAGTACTTTTTTTCTATTCTGTTTCAAGAACTTTTCAAACCACCCTCGTAAGCATCCCTGACACCTGAAATAATTAAAAACAAATAAGTCGCCAGTTGTAGATGGAATCTCAATTTGGTTTTACAAAGAGTGCTATATGGCACTGGACCCTTACTTAGCTTGTATTTATTGTGAATCTCTCACCCAGCAGAAAGACCTAAGCAACGGGAAAAAAATACAGAGGCGTCTCCTGTATATACGAAGGGCGAAAGAACAGACCCGCGAAATTACAGACCAATACCCGTAACATCAGTTTGCTGCAGAATTCTTGAACATATTCTGGGTTTGAATCTAATCAGTTTCATAGAGACCAATAAGTTTATGTCCACAAATCAGTACAAAGCATCGCTCATGGGCAACTCAGCATGCTCTTTTGTCATACGACGTCTGTTCAAAAAATTCCAGAACTTTGTCCACAAAATTTTCTATGCTTATCTTTTAGTTACTATGGATTGTCTCCTTTGAAATACTCTCCTCCACAATTGATACACTGCTCCCAATATCATTTCCACTTCCAGGAGCAGTCTTGACACACCTCTTGCTGGGTCGCATAAAGTG
Organism: Schistocerca piceifrons; assembly: GCF_021461385.2. Taxonomy (NCBI): domain Eukaryota; kingdom Metazoa; phylum Arthropoda; class Insecta; order Orthoptera; family Acrididae; genus Schistocerca; species Schistocerca piceifrons. The sequence continues at coordinate 960,745,780 of NC_060149.1, forward strand.
CCGTCTGCGAATTTTCTTTTATCTCATCTACCATTGCAAAACTTCATCCTTTTCAACTTTGGAAATAAAAAGAAGTCTGCAGGGGTCATACTATTCTCGCAAGGAACATCTCATTCTCATTTGTGAGATCCAAAAAGTTTTTTTGGTCTTGACTCATGAGCCGTGGAATGAACTTGGCGGCAACACAATGCATTCCAAGATGCTGTGTCATTTCATAACATGATCCAATTGAAATGTTACATTCTTCTACAATCTCTCAGACAGTGAATCTTCGACTGGCACACACAATTTCGTTGACGTTCCTGACACAAGCGTCATCAGGGGACATCTAAGAGCGTCCTGAACAAGGATCATTTTTGACTTTTGTAAAGCCATTTTTAAAACGTGTGAATAATACGTAACACCGAGTATGGCTTAAGCACTCATCGCTATAGGCTCCCTGCATCATTTGGTGTGTCTCTGTAAAGGTTTTCTTGAGTTTCACACAAAATTTAATGCAGATGCATTGCTCCTCTAACTTTGCCATCACAAAATTCACAAACCCAGATTCCATATTTCTTGATTTCCGAGAAGCATTTGACATAGTGCCTCACTGCAGACTCTTAACAAAGGTACAAGCACATGGAATAGGTTCCCAGACATGTGAGTGACTCAAAGACTTCTGAAGTAATAGAACCCACTACATTATCCTGACGGTGAGTGTCCATCAGTGACTAGGGTATCATTAGGATCGTTCCAGAGATGCGTGATAGGAGCGCTATTACCCATATTTTCTATGTGCATAACTGATCTGATGGACGAAGTGGACAGTAATCTGTGGTTGTTTGCTGATGATGTTGTGGTGTATGGAAGGTGTCATCGTTGAGTGATTTAGGAGGATAAAAGATGACTTGGACAAAGTTCCCAGTTGGTGTGATAAATGACAGCTAACCCTAAATGTAAAAAAATATAAGTTACTGCAGATGAGTTGGAAAAACTAATCCATAATGCCAGAATCCAGCATTAGTAGTGTCATGAATGAAGAAGTCACATTGTTTCAATATCGGGACATAATGTTGCAATGTGATATGAAATGGAACAAACTTGTGAGGGTCATGGTAGGGAAGACGAATAATCATCTTTCGTTTGTTGGGTGGATTTTACAACAGTGTGGCTCAGCTGTGATGGACATCACATATAGAGTGCTAGTGTGATCTCTTCTTGAGTACAGTTTGAGTGTCTGGGATCCGCAAGGGGTCGAATTAAAGCAGACTTTGAGGTAATTCAGAGGCAGGATACTAGATTTGTTAACAGTAGGTTGAAACCACAACATACAAGTATTATGGAGATGTTTCTGGAACTCAAATGGGAATCCCTGGAGGGATTTTGAGGAACACTGTGCTGACTGCAGAACAATTCTGCTTGCACCAACATACATTACGCATAAGGACCACGAAGATAAGAGATGACAAATTAGGACTCATAGAGAGGCATATAGACATTCACTTTCTCCTCACTCGATTGGCAGATGGAACGGGAAAGGAACTGACTACAGTCGAATTAAAATTACTTGATAGTTGGCACTTCAAACGCCAATAAGAGTAGTCAGCGTCACACTTGAACTGTCTGCTGTTGCCAAACTCCACCAAAATTGGCCAGTCACTTCCAATTCCTGGTTCAGCATTCTTTCTTGATGTATTTGTATCCCGAATTACAAGCCCGACACTTTTATTATGTATTTCATGACACACGATAACTACACCAAAAACAACACACATTAACAATGCTAATGAAAGACACACATTTCATTCATAGCACTAACCAAACACTACCGAATAACTCAGCACAAGGTGTAATTCAGTATCATACATATAGTTATCATATTCACAGAGATCATCTTACATTAGATAAGCTTTTCACTACACTGCGTGAAACTGAAATTTTTAAGGTTACAATTCATAGTTGCAACTGGGTCACTATATTCACATATATAAATACTTCATGCAGTGCTGTGGCATAGCACAATGGTTGGCAGATTAATCTAATGTGTAGCATGTCATAGGTTTGAATCTCATCAATGTAGCAAAATTTTTATTTCTAAATCTAACCAAAAGAGTGTGATTATTATTTTCATTCAATTAATTGGTTTAAATGTATTTTTTTATTTTTAATACTTTGCTGCATCATTTTTCATCATTGTTTTGACTGTTCTATTTGGTCTTATTTGTCTTCCTGTCTGTATTTCTTCATTTGGAATCTGCCTCAGTCATCTATAATCCACGAACAAGTGCCCGCACGGGCTGTTCACTGGTTTCTAACATGTCAGCATGTGCAGCTAGTGTAAGGATAGTTACAGGTAACAAATGACATGGAGAAATTTCAATTTGCTTTCAGCCCTGAAATTGAGTTTTTGTTGTCTTGAGTTTACCCTTAAGGGTTAGCTTTAATCACCATGAACAAAGCGATCATGATATTAGTACTGCTGCAGACTGTTGACCACAATTTTCTCGGCTGGGTTAGGACACAAGTTTACAGTCAGGGATACAAAACGGGTCGTCTGCCCCAGTTCAGTCACTGGTCACTTTAAATCAATAGTCGACAGAGTATCCAACATTTCTGACATACCTTGCACCAGCAATCTCTTGGACAGTGAATCTTCGACTGGCACACACAATTTCGTTGACGTTCCTGACACAAGCGTCATCAGGGGACATCTAAGAGCGTCCTGAACAAGGATCATTTTTGACTTTTGTAAAGCCATTTTTAAAACGTGTGAATAATACGTAACACCGAGTATGGCTTAAGCACTCATCGCTATAGGCTCCCTGCATCATTTGGTGTGTCTCTGTAAAGGTTTTCTTGAGTTTCACACAAAATTTAATGCAGATGCATTGCTCCTCTAACTTTGCCATCACAAAATTCACAAACCCAGATTCCATATTTCTTGATTTCCGAGAAGCATTTGACATAGTGCCTCACTGCAGACTCTTAACAAAGGTACAAGCACATGGAATAGGTTCCCAGACATGTGAGTGACTCAAAGACTTCTGAAGTAATAGAACCCACTACATTATCCTGACGGTGAGTGTCCATCAGTGACTAGGGTATCATTAGGATCGTTCCAGAGATGCGTGATAGGAGCGCTATTACTCATATTTTCTATGTGCATAACTGATCTGATGGACGAAGTGGACAGTAATCTGTGGTTGTTTGCTGATGATGTTGTGGTGTATGGAAGGTGTCATCGTTGAGTGATTTAGGAGGATAAAAGATGACTTGGACAAAGTTCCCAGTTGGTGTGATAAATGACAGCTAACCCTAAATGTAAAAAAATATAAGTTACTGCAGATGAGTTGGAAAAACTAATCCATAATGCCAGAATCCAGCATTAGTAGTGTCATGAATGAAGAAGTCACATTGTTTCAATATCGGGACATAATGTTGCAATGTGATATGAAATGGAACAAACTTGTGAGGGTCATGGTAGGGAAGACGAATAATCATCTTTCGTTTGTTGGGTGGATTTTACAACAATGTGGCTCAGCTGTGATGGACATCACATATAGGGTGCTAGTGTGATCTCTTCTTGAGTACAGTTTGAGTGTCTGGGATCCGCAAGGGGTCGAATTAAAGCAGACCTTGAGGTAATTCAGAGGCAGGATACTAGATTTGTTAACAGTATGTTGAAACCACAACATACAAGTATTATGGAGATGTTTCTGGAACTCAAATGGGAATCCCTGGAGGGATTTTGAGGAACACTGTGCTGACTGCAGAACAATTCTGCTTGCACCAACATACATTACGCATAAGGACCACGAAGATAAGAGACGACAAATTAGGACTCATAGAGAGGCATATAGACATTCACTTTCTCCTCACTCGATTGGCAGATGGAACGGGAAAGGAACTGACTACAGTCGAATTAAAATTACTTGATAGTTGGCACTTCAAACGCCAATAAGAGTAGTCAGCGTCACACTTGAACTGTCTGCTGTTGCCAAACTCCACCAAAATTGGCCAGTCACTTCCAATTCCTGGTTCAGCATTCTTTCTTGATGTATTTGTATCCCGAATTACAAGCCCGACACTTTTATTATGTATTTCATGACACACGATAACTACACCAAAAACAACACACATTAACAATGCTAATGAAAGACACACATTTCATTCATAGCACTAACCAAACACTACCGAATAACTCAGCACAAGGTGTAATTCAGTATCATACATATAGTTATCATATTCACAGAGATCATCTTACATTAGATAAGCTTTTCACTACACTGCGTGAAACTGAAATTTTTAAGGTTACAATTCATAGTTGCAACTGGGTCACTATATTCACATATATAAATACTTCATGCAGTGCTGTGGCATAGCACAATGGTTGGCAGATTAATCTAATGTGTAGCATGTCATAGGTTTGAATCTCATCAATGTAGCAAAATTTTTATTTCTAAATCTAACCAAAAGAGTGTGATTATTATTTTCATTCAATTAATTGGTTTAAATGTATTTTTTTATTTTTAATACTTTGCTGCATCATTTTTCATCATTGTTTTGACTGTTCTATTTGGTCTTATTTGTCTTCCTGTCTTTATTTCTTCATTTGGAATCTGCCTCAGTCATCTATAATCCACGAACAAGTGCCCACACGGGCTGTTCACTGGTTTCTAACATGTCAGCATGTGCAGCTAGTGTAAGGATAGTTACAGGTAACAAATGACATGGAGAAATTTCAATTTGCTTTCAGCCCTGAAATTGAGTTTTTGTTGTCTTGAGTTTACCCTTAAGGGTTAGCTTTAATCGCCATGAACAAAGCGATCATGATATTAGTACTGCTGCAGACTGTTGACCACAATTTTCTCGGCTGGGTTAGGACACAAGTTTACAGTCAGGGATACAAAACGGGTCGTCTGCCCCAGTTCAGTCACAGGTCACTTTAAATCAATAGTCGACAGAGTATCCAACATTTCTGACATACCTTGCACCAGCCACTAGAAAAATTGCTCTGTGTTAAACATTTAACATAATTTGTGAAGTGAACCGCTTGTTTGTTGTCACCTGTAACCAAACGGTAGCTGGTAGCCAATGTGGCAACATTGTTGCAGCAAGTGATTGATGTCAACTATCAAGTAATTTTATTCAGACTATTGTAGTGAGACAGGGTACCTTCTGCCATGCACCATATGGTGGCTAGTGGAGTATGTATGTAGATGTGGAATCAGTCTTTCCTTCTCATCCCATCTGGAAAGTCTCCCCTGATCTGCGGTTCTGGGTAACTTTCTCAAAATCTACCCTTTTTCCTAGACCTATCCTTCACCCCTCTTCCTTCCATTTCAACCCTTCTGCCTGAAGAATGAGCTACTCGCTCTGAAAGCTTGCTTAATTATAATCTTCTTTTATGTGTGTGTTCTGCCGCCACTTAGCAAGTAGATTGTTTATCTATCCAATTCAATTATCATGTAATCAAAAGCTGCATTTAATACACCAAGTCTCTTTTACCAATAATTTTTAATATGTCCTACAGAATGTACTGTCTATCCTGAACTTTTTTGAGATTACTGTTTTGTTGTACTTTTCTACAGGCATCATCTTACTTATTAGGAGTCAGTTCCTTCATGTTGTTGTTGTTGTTGTTGTTGTGGTCTTCAGTCCTGAGACTGGTTTGATGCAGCTCTCCATGCTACTCTATCCTGTGCAAGCTTCTTCATCTCCCAGTACCTACTGCAACCTACATCCTTCTGAATCTGCTTAGTGTATTCATCTCTTGGTCTCCCTCTACGATTTTTACCCTCCATGCTGCCCTCCAATGGTAAATTTGTGATCCCTTGATGCCTCAAAACATGTCCTAGCAACCGATCTCTTCTTCTAGTCAAGTTGTAGAGCTGCATGTCCTCGGGAAAAATTACGGCTGTAGTTTCCCCTTGCTTTCAGCCGTTCGCAGTACCAGCACAGCAAGGCCATTTTGGTTAATGTTACAAGGCCAGATCAGTCAATCATCCAGACTGTTGCCCCTGCAACTACTGAAAAGGCTGCTGCACCTCTTCAGGAACCACATGTTTGTCTGGCCTCTCAACAGATACCCCTCCGTTGTGGTTGCACTTACGGTACGGCCATCTGTATCGCTGAGGCACGCAAGCCTCCCCACCAATGGCAAGGTCCATGGTTCATGGGGGGAGTTCCTTCGTAGTCAACAGTTAAGGAATGGGTGGCTGAATTGATATGTGGCATATGTCTCTGTAAGATGACTCATGAACAACTTCCTAGAATTACAATCAAATATGAAAATGCTGAGAAAGAACACAGTGTGATATGTCAAGATCAGTAATTAAAAAGATGTGCAAAACAGTTGATGCCGTGGCCATACCAGAAAGCGAGTGGCATGTGTGTTGAAGCCTGACTACAACCTAATGTGAAAAACAATTTGGGACAATCTGATACACAATTGATTCTATGCACCAATCTGTTCCCTTGGAAGAGAGACGACCGAAATGAAATAGCAGTCGCACAAAAATAGCCAAGGTGACTTCATCGGAGAGAAAGAGTGGTCATTGTTTTCTAGGATGCAAAAGGGATTTGTATTTTAGATTAGCTTGCAAGACTGAAACAATACCTCACAAATACTATGCAAGTATTCTGACTCAACTGGATGAAAAAATATGGAGCCAAGACCCAGAGGGAAAAAAAAAAGTTTATCGTCAGTGAAATGCATATGGTCATAAAGGCACTTTCACAATAGGAAAACTGGGAGTTTCAAGTGTGAAGTCTTCAAATATCTATTTTATTCTCCAATTTTTTCACATTCTGACTTTAGCTTCTTCTTCTTTTCTTTTTGTATGAATGATTCACTTAAGACTACATGCGTCACAGCTCAAAACCGTTTTGTGAGTCAACAACTGGATATGTTTTCACTGCTCTGTCTCTTGTAACTCCGTTGGACATGGAGGTAGCAAATGAGGATGCAGGATGTCCATGACATACTGCTGTGCTGTCAGAGTGACCTGAAGTCATATCCAATGCTGCCCCACATGCCCTGTCCCTATGTCGTTGTCATACTCACTGACAACTGTCATCGCGGGTCTTGCAGAATGTGACTCACTGCTGATCACATGACAGGTGCAGGTGTGAAAGCGTTACAATGTGCTCGGCGTACATTACAGCAATTCTCCCATGGGCTCGTCAGACACGGTCAACCGGAAGCTTGCTGACAAGCATGCTGCCCTTACGTTCCCAAGCAGTCCAACATGGGGACACTACCACATCTGAATGTCTCACAAATCTGCATATTGCATAATTCAATCAGCCAGGCAAATGGAGACACACAATTAGGCCCCTTCAAATTTTGTTACGCACTGATAATGCTGACTCACAGAAGTACAGGGCATCTGTGTCCTTCACAGGGATCACTCAACATCTTACACTCTTCACATCTCTTATAGCTCCTACCATTCATGGTAACAATCCGAGACAGAAACAAAGCTAATGCAATCTGGTGGCCTTTGTATCCATTTCAGAGAGTTGCAACTCTCATAATTTACCACTGGTATGCACACTCGTGAAACTATGTTGCTTTAGGGAGCTTCCCTTTTTTTTCTTCAAGCAGTTAAGTTCTTTGAATCCATTTTTCTTGTAGCTCAGAATAATTATTTTATTGTGTAGCAAACTTACAGACTAGCATTCTGGTCTGAGCTGTCAGAGTTGGCGGTCATGTGTGTGTGAGGTGTGCTTGCTTGTGTGAATGAATGGTGTGTATTTCTATTTCTTTTTCTGATAAAGGTTGTGGCCAAAAGCTTATGTGTAAGTGTCTTAACTGTGCCTGTCTGCATTTTAACGTGCCATCTTTATGGTAATTAGCACTCTATCGTTTCCTACACTACTGATATTCCAACCTGGAGTTTCAATTGTTTGAACTTACGGTCTACTGTTTTATATTGCAGTGCACTTCTACAAGTGTAATACACAAATGTTGCCTTAGGAAAGAGTCACAACAACATCCATGTCTACCGTTTGCTATTTTTTACGAAATAGCATGTCACACTCGAAATTTAACTTAGCCAATGAAATAAGTGTTCTGCAACATATTAAATTTGAAATGTTGTCTATGATGTTGAAGAGTGTAAGTTAAACTGATATCTGAGAATTTGTTGTTTTTGTGGCATTATCTGGAAAATGGCCTCTCTTGCAGCTCCAAGCATAAATGTCAAGTGAAGAAGAATAATTAGCACAGCACACTGGAACCAAGTAGGGATCCGGTTTACTGCTCGGCCACTGAATTAGCATATCGTGAGTGCACCTTGTAGGGAAGCAGCCTACTCACGCTGTTGTAAATTCGCATCAGTTTCCATTATGTGCCAGCCAGTCTGCTGTAACTAGCTCTGACGTCATAAATGTTGCGCAATACCTCAAAAATCAAGCAAATGAACTAAAACTTTTCTAGCATGTCAGAAATAATACTAAATTAATGTGTGTTAAATATCAGTTCGATAACTTCAGCCATTTCCGAGATTTGGACGTTTTTCTGGAAAAATCATTGGCGCAACAGAAAAGAGCTAGAGACTTCAAAATTTATATTTAGATTCATCTTTTATAATGATTTAATAAAAATAGTACTTTGGATTTCACAAATTAAGACTTTAGTGGAAATTCATGATTTTGTGGTTTTCATCTCAAAACTGAAGGAAGCAAGATAGATTAAGTAGGCTAGTAAATAAGGCTAGGATGTTTAGATTTAAATAGGTTGGAGGTCCGCTATGATTATGAAGATGTGTAAAGTTTCTTTTTAATACCTATAAAATTATAGCGATAGCGGATCTCAAAAGGGACAGTTCAGAGCTCATCTGCTGCGTGCAGGGTAATTAGATTAATTCTCTCGCCCAAAGTATTTAACTTAGTCACGTCAAAATTTTATTATCAATACTTACCTGCGTGCTGAATGCACGTTTAAATTAAGAGCTTCTTCGGCCATCAGCCAAAGAAGCTATAAATTATTATGTATCTTGAAGTGGTGCGTTACTAGCCCAGCGGCTAGTCGGGAGAGCGGATTTGATCAGGCGATCCCTTAGCCGTCCGCACCGCGGCTTTATATATAAGAACACTGCGCGAGGAAGCAAGGCCCCAGTTCTCTCCAGACGCTGAATGACACGCCATATGTGTCGGTAGTCGCGTCGCATCAGTGTATCTGCTACAAACAGCCTCGGGTGCCGTATTAAGTTACTAGAGATATGCGGAACCATGAAAACATTTTATGTGAAGTGTTAATTCTGGAATGATTTTCATTATCTAGCTTCAGTTTCCGTTTTGTCGTATTTTCACGTGCCGTCGCGGGACAGTCATTCTACCAAATATTTTGCGTGGCGTTTGATGAAATATTTTCATCAAATTTTGGCGAGCATTCTTTTTAACATTTGATTCGGACATTTATAGTTGCATCTGCGCATTAGACTCTGAACTGTTCTGTTAGTTAGGTTGTAGGGATACTTGTGGTTTTTATTAGTGAATTTCAGAATATACTCAACTATTTTGGAAAACCGTTTTTGATTAGAAATCCCGGACAATCTCCTAATTCCTCAGAGCTATAAGCTGCAGCTATAAGAACATTCTCAGGTAAAGTGGGCACTAGGATATCTATTTACTGGCTCCAAGTTTTATTAAATCACTTTCTGGGGGTCACGGAGTAAATAGAGAGCCAGTGTTGAGAACGGCAAAAGACAGCAATAACAACATTCTAAAAGCTAGAAACTCTATCTACAGGCAAGCAATTATCCAGCAATCAGATTTAATACTTTTTCCAAACGTTTCCGCCGCCCCACATATGGTGCATCGGCCGGGAAATCAACTAAGTGAAAGTGATTTTTAACTATTCGGATTCGCGAGTGGAATGCGACAAGCAACTGAGTATAAAACAGTGAAAGTGTTACGTGTGCATGTGGACGACGCAATTGGATTAACAACGCCTCTGGATTGACGGAGCTGGCACTGAGTCTAGCGGTGCTGCCGGCATCGCGAGAAACCAGTTTTCGCCGTACCGCAGTCGTCCGCTGGAGCAGCCGGCGCAGAGCCTGCAATCGCGGGCCACGCAAACACACAACAGCCGTCGGAGAGCCGTCTGCAGTTCAACGTGCCACGTCGCATCAGGAATCCTGGTACGCCGCGCCGGCAACGCCATACGTCGTGCAGAAGGAACTAAGTTAAGTGAAAAGCTGTTAAAAATTTTACTAACCTGCACTAAAAGACTGTCGGCGATGGAACCGCCAAAAGAAACTGAGGTTAAACTTAAATCAGAACCTATGTCTGTTGAGGGAACTGTAAATCCAGACAACGGTTCGAGTGTAAATATGCATGAAAGTAGTAATGTTAAAGTGAAAAATGAAGTATTGTCTCCTGACAATAGTGTGCGAAGGGGCAATGATTCAATAATAGAGACCCCTGTAGTAAAGCGGAAAGTAGAAATTGTAAATTTATTGGATGATAGTTTGTCTGATGAATTAAAAATGAAACAGTCATCAGAGATGGTAGAGTTTAAGAAGGAGAAGTTAGATATGACTAATCAATCAGAAGTTTCATTTAGTTTTGATGATTCTGGTGTTGGAGCTAGTTTTTCGTCACATGAGTGTGATAAAAAGCCAGCTCGTGAGCAACCCAAAGATGCTGGGGCTGTTGATCTAAATGTTATATTACAAGCAATAGCTGCCAGTAATGGAAAAATGTCAGCCAGTAATGCACAAATGACAGCTGAATTAAAGTCTGAAATAAGTGAACAGGTCAAAAGCAGTAATGCTGAAATGTCAGCCAGTAATGCTAGAATGAACGCTGAATTAAAGTCTGAAATTTTGGCCACCCAAACAAATTTTAATAAACAATTGGAGGTAATGGACGATACCTTCAAGGCTGGTTGCAATAAGTTGAAAGAGGATCTAGACAGTTTGAATTATAAAATTGATTGCAATCATGAGGATATTAAGAAAAAGGTTGCTCAACAGTTTTCTGAAATGTATAAGACAATAAAATCCGAAGTCGCTGAGGTTCGCAAGGACTTCCAAATGGAAGATGCGAAGCTGGAGCACAAGTTAACAGAAAAGATCGAGGCGGAATCTGAACTGTGCTCAGATAGATTTAAAGATGTTAATATAAAAGTAAACATATGTCAAGCAGAAGTAGAAGCAATCAAAACTGACACTACTCATATTGTGCAAAGAGTAGATAATGTTGAAATGAAAGTAGAAAATATCAGTACTAACATTGCTAACATTGAGAGTAAAATAGCTTCAGTAACTTCTGGTAATGGTAGTATACAACAAGTTGTAGCTGCAAACGCCGCTTTTATTGGGTGTCGGCAGTTCTTGCGGTTCGATCCAGATAAAAATATCCACCCGCTAGATTTCTGGAACGATTTTGAAGATGTGATTCCACCAACTTGGTCTGAGCGAGAGAAAATCTCATTTATTAGAAGCCATTTAGCAGGTGACGCCATGCGTTGGTCAGCTGATGTTATGTTGAAATGTAAAACATTAGCGGAATTTAAAACAGCTTTTATTAATGAATATTGGTCTAGCAATAAGCAAAATGAAGTGTTGAGAGAATTTTGGAGTGGAAAACGCTTCAATGCAGGCAAGGAATCTATTAAAGAGTTTGCTAGGTCATGGATTTCACGTTTGTCACATTTGGCGGAAAAGCTGAAACCTGAAATGATTATACTAGGTCTGGAAGCCAAACTGCCATGGTACTGGCAAACTAGAATTATATCAGCCCCTAGAGACAATCTGGATCGTTTCATTGAATATTTGGAACGTGTAGAACGTGTTGCTGCCAATGAGGAGCAAGCACGTAATAACAGAAATGCCAATACCAATAATAGTAGTAATTTTAGGAACGAGCAAAATGGCAATGTAAACATCAGAACAGTAGGTGTTCGTAATCCTAAGAGAGATAGGAATTGGGGAAATAATTATCAGAACCAACAATGGCGTCCAAGGGATAATAATTTTGTTCCAAACAGAAATATGCATGCAAACAACAGTACGGAAAGTAAGGCTATGCCAGTTAACTATAATGAAACTAAAGGAAACAGTAGTATGCCGAGGCAGGAAAACTAGTTCCCGTCTATGAGGACACTGGCGCTCACCAGGCGGTTACTTTTCCTATGCCAGTAGTTAAGGGAATTGGTAAGACAGATCAGAATACTCAAACTGAACATGTGGATGAAGAGTCGGTAGCACCTAAGGATACAACAGAAATATTAGATCACTCACAGTATTTGATAGATACCGTGTTAGAGACGCTTTCTAAGTGGGAAGAGAAAGAGAAGGCGCAGCAGTGTAACAGTAGGGATGAGCTACAAAATACTGAATTGACAGGTGAAGAAGCAGAAGAAATTCATGCTTATATTTACGATGAGGATGATGTGCTCTTATCTAAAGTGCCTGTGCAGGATGTTGATAATGTACTAATAGATTTAGGACAGGAGATAAGTGGGAATGTAGAGGGTAGGCTGTTTGGGGTCGATGAGCCCAGTAGCTGTGACCAGTTGTCACTTGAGAAGGAAACCGACGATAATGGTGAAAGTGGTTTAGCTGTAACTAATGTTATGCCCGGTCTGGAGGCGCAGAATCGCTCAGACTACAGTAATTTGGGTCATGTTCAGCAAACTAAATGTAATGAAGTCGTGCGGTGTTTCGATTTAAAATTAATAGACCGACTGGAAAAGGCAGCTGAAAATGTAATTCAGGAAACCCCTACACACTGTGACCTAAATGTAATGAAGACAGATGTCGATCGCTTTAGTTGGAGACAAATCCAAAAGGAACTACTAGATGAATGTGAGGAACCACCTGTACAACCTAGAATAAGCCACCCTATAATAATAGCGAATATGTTGGGTATCAATGTACGTTGTCTCTTAGACAGTGGAAGTGAGGTGAGTGCAATATCTCAGTCCTTCTTTGATGCATTACCTGGTAAAGACAAACTTACTGTAATGAGGGTATCAGGACTAAGAATAATTGGTGCTACTGGCAAGGTGTCAAAAACAGTAAAGCAAGAAGCTTTACTACCCTTTAACATTAATGGTAATTTAATTGATCATCAATGTTTAATTGTAAACAATCTCAGTATTGAGGTTTTAATTGGCATAGATTTCTTGTCAAAATATCAGAGTGTTGTTGACTTTGAAAGAAGCCAGTTAAAAATGGTCTTGCCAATAACCGGAGTAATTATAGTACCTTTTAGTGATAAACATGTAGTAACTGATCATGAAACTTGGGAGCTGCCTACACGAGTTCTGAAAAACAGGAGATATTGGGACGAAGGTGTTAATCTTAATAACAATAAGCTGAACACAGAAGAAGAAGAAGAAGCAATTATTTTAGACAAAATAGAAGCTAAATTGCAGGAAATCGATAGGATTTCAGGCAATCAAAAGGAAGAACTAAGACAGGTTCTAAAAAGGCATCATAAGGTATTTTCAGATCGACCTGGCATAGTTAAAGGTTATGAATGTCAATTAAAAGTGAAACCTGGCCAAGTGTTTTTCAGGAAGCCATACCAAATACATGTAGCTAGGAAGGAGGCAGTTCGGAAGGAGATACAGAGAATGCTAGAGTGGGGTGTGATTGAAAAAGCGGTCAGTGAGTACAATAATCCTCTTGTTGTTGTACCAAAAAGAGACGGGAGTGTCAGATTGGTCTTGGACGCTCGTTGGTTGAATGAAATAGTGATTAGGGAAAGTGATAGACCGCAGAACATGGACGAGTTACTGCAAAAATTCCGGGGAGTAAAATTCTTAACTTCTATGGACATCACGTGTGGGTATTGGAATTTGCCACTGGCGGAAAGTTCAAGGAAGTACACAGCTTTCTTGTACGAAGGAGTTTGTTACCAATACCGTGTGGTACCTTTCGGACTTAATATCTCTGTTTGTGCCTTTGTACGTGTGATGTGCCATGTTTTAGGACCAGCTTTAAGCAATAAAATAACAGTCTACGTAGATGATCTGTTAATAGCAACTCCTACCTGGGAAGAACACATAGCTTTATTAGAGGAAGTGTTAGAGGCTATTGAGAAAGGTGGCATGAAACTAAAGATTGAAAAGACAGAGTGCGTTAAAGAGGAAATAGGTTTCTTGGGATATAGGATAAGTGGAAAAGGTATTCTGCCTGACCCAGGCAAGCTAGCAGTCATTGAAAAATTTGAGGCTCCCAGAAACAAGAAGCAGTTGAGATCAATGTTCGGTCTTTTCGGCTTCTATAGGCGTTTTGTTAGTGATCAGGCTTTTAATGCTCCCTGTCTTCACCTCCTGCTGAAAAAGAATACCCCTTGGGTTTGGACAGCAGAATGTCAACAGGCGTTTGAGGTGCTTAAACAGTCTTTAATTAATAGTCCAATTTTGCATCATCCTGACTTTGAAAAACCTTTCTGTATGTCTGTTGATGCTAGTGGCTATGGTATAGCGGTGGAGATATTCCAGGTAGAAATAGAGAACGAACAAGAAGTGCACAAGACTATAGCTTTCGCAAGTCGATCTTTACAGGCAGCAGAGAGAAATTATGGCATCTCAGAACTAGAAGCGTTGGCAATTGTATTTGGGGTACAGAAGTTTGAGCAGTATCTATTAGGTCACAAGATAATAGTTTACAGTGACCATAAGGCTTTGACCTTTTTAAAGACCTGTAAGTTGAGGAATTCTCGTTTGGTAAGATGGTCATTGTATCTCCAGCAGTTTGACCTTGAGGTTAGATATATTCAAGGGAAAGACAATCTGGTAGCTGATGGGTTATCTAGAAGTGCAGAGCTCTGTGATGACGCGGGAATTACAGCCACCGACCTAAATGAAGTTCGAATGTTTGCATTGCACGAAGTAAAGGAAGAAAGTGCATTAACGAAGGTGATTAAGAACTTGAGATGTGAGCAGAATGCAGATGACCAACTGAAATTAGTGAAGAGCTATTTAGGGAATGCGAACTATCCTAAGGTTTCACAATACTATTGTCTGCATAAAGGTATTCTGTTTAGAAGGAAGAAGGTAGGTGTTTCTGAGTGGAAGCTGTGCTTTCCCTCACAACATGTAGACTTACTAATCGACTATGTACACCTGAGGTATGGGCACTACGGTGCAAAGAAGTGCATTGCAAAATTACAAGAGAAGGTTGTGTTTGACAACATGTACCGCCGTGTGACCAAGCGTCTAGCATCGTGTGTAGTGTACCAGAAAGTTCGTGCTGCCAACACCAGAATACAAGGGGATATGCATTCAGTAGAGCCAACTGAAACCCTAGAATTACTGGCTTGTGACTTGTTTGGCCCTCTTCCTGTTTCGAGAGGTGGTTGCACCCATGTTTTTGTTGTGGTGGATGGATTCAGTAAATATGTTAAACTATACCCAATTAAAAGAGCAAATGCAAAAACATTGGTTGAAAAGTTGGAAAAAGATTTCTTCGTGAACGTTGGCGTTCCGAAGAATTTGCTGTCAGACAATGGACCTCAATTTACTTCTGATAGATTTAAGGAATGTCTAGATAAGGCCGGCGTGAAACATCTGAAAATATCTGCGTATTTCCCCCAAGGAAATATGAGTGAACGTATTATGAGGGAATTGAATAGGCTTTGCAGAACTTATTGTGCTCGGAAACACTCAAGTTGGGCAGAGCACATTAAGTATTTTGAGAATGTAATTAACAACTTAAGACATGATGCAACTGGTTTTGCACCTTGCGAATTGATGTTTGGCCAAGAACCGCACAATGTGATTGCAGATATGGTAGAATTCCCTATTCTAACGCAAATATCCACAGACGAGAAGAAACTAAAGGCTAGGGCTAATATGAGAAAAAGAGCGTTGGAAAGGAAGAAGCGTCATGACGCGAAAGCTGTACCTACTAGCTTTGAAATAGGTCAATTAGTCCTTGTCAAAACCAAAGAAAAATCAAAGAAAGTAAATGCAGAAACAAAAAAATTCATGTTCGTATACCAAGGACCTTTCAGGATCATAGGAAAACCACATGCCAATGCATATAGGCTAGAGTACCCTAAAAGTAAGAAGCTATTAGGTCTCAGGAACGTGATTGACCTAAAGAAATTCATAGGTAGTGAATGAATGCTGTAGGGAGGAGGTTGTTCTGTAACCTCTACACAGTGTGGCAGCTGTGCAGTCCCAGCTGTGTGAGATCTTCTTTCCCTTTCAGGTCTCACTCATTTTTCATCTTTTCTATCCACCTAAAATTTCTAACTCTTCTTTACAGCATTTAACCAATGAATGCTGTAGGGAGGAGGTTGTTCTGTAACCTCTACACAGTGTGGCAGCTGTGCAGTCCCAGCTGTGTGAGATCTTCTTTCCCTTTCAGGTCTCACTCCCTCTTCATCTATCCTATCTACAAAAAATTTTGATATCTTCTTACAACACATAAAATTTTCCGTTATAACTCTTCTTTACAGCATTAAACCAATGAATGCTGTAGGGAGGAGGTTGTTCTGTAACCTCTACACAGTGTGGCAGCTGTGCAGTCCCAGCTGTGTGAGATCTTCTTTCCCTTTCAGGTCTCACTCATTCTTCCTCTTTCCTATCCCCAAAAATTTCGACCTTTTCTTTCCAAATACTAAAATTTTCTGTCATGGCTATCAAGCCATGAGTTATGTAACCATTCTATCTACCGATTAGAAAAAAAAAATACCTAATGTGACAAACCTAATAGTGACAAACAATAGAGAAGTATGACGTAATTAAGATAAAATGTATTTGAGTAACAAGTATGTATAGTACCCTGGTAATATAATAAGTACAAAGTGTTGTTTTGTTGGAAATGGTCCACCAACAGTAATTTAAAAGGATATATGAATTCATGTACAAGCAGGATCTGAAGTGGTAGTGAAACCTAGTGTATGCATTAGAGCTAACTAATAAATAGTAAGAAAGAGATTGCTTAGTGTTATGAAAAATATGCAGATAAGTTGTAAGGATAAACTCACCTGGTATAGCAAGGAAAGGCAGTGTAATGGAATTGAGCAGTGTTTGTGGTTGAGACGTGAAGGACACGTCCCTGAAGTATTTATAAGGTTGGAGCTGGCCATTATTTTAGTGTAGTGTGTGACAGGATACACCTACACATATTGAGGTTATGAGTTGGAGGCGTGAATGCGACCATAGGTACCCTTATGTTAGATGAGACAGAGCAGCTCATGGTGTCCTATAGGTTTAAGGAATTTAGCATTACGCTCGTCCATAATTATTTGATGCAGTTTAGTGGTAGGTCTGAGAGAGACTACCTGAGGTTTCAGCGTCCGATCGAGTGGAAATGGATTGCCACGTGAGCAAACTAATCAGCTGCAATACACTATGACTATGAAATAAATGTGCTATCCTATGCTTTAAATGTTAATACAGTGAGTGTTAAATAAGTTCATACACTAGCAAAGTAAATAAGTAACATAATGACAGACGTGAAACCTTATTTTAGCTCAGCATAAATACACTTCAAAGTAAGTAAGTACCTAAATGCAGATGTGGAACTGACAACAGCAGAGGGCCAATAAGTGGATTTTGTAGTCAACTAAACGTAGTGTGTTTTGAACACTCACAACTGTACTATTACCAAAAGCTACTCACATGTACAAAGAAGCTGAGAAAACAACCACTAATCATACTCATACTATCTCTAAGAATAAGGTAATCGAAGATGAGTCAGCTAAGTGAATAAAATACAGATTTGTCAGGAATGTACCGAGCATTGGTTCAGTATTCCGGCCCAGAAATAATAAATTCAGATTAAATATGATTTATGATTGTATGCCTTAGGAGCATAAATTTTCTCCAGTACGTGACTAACGGCGTTTTGAGCCATTTGTTTAACGATTTTATGACAGTTAAGTAACCACGAGAGTAATACTAAAAAAAAAAAAAAAAATTCTGTTAACTTTGTTCCAGTAGCATACTGAAGGATAAAATGTATATATCCCCATTTCATTGTGACCCACCCTTAGATTTTAAGTGAACAGAGTCTGAGGCACTCTTTTTGTTTGTTCTACAGGACAAACCAGATAATGGCAGCCTGGTAGCTGCGTGAAAGCGTGGAGTGACTTGGACACAACTCACAGTGACCCCTCCCCTTTCCCCCATGTAATTTAGAGAGATCGAGAAGGACGCACACCATAGCAACTTCCCCTCCTCTACCCTTGTGAATGGAAGTGTAGGACGCCAGCCAAAGCGGCTACAACCACATGTGTAAAAAAATTATTTGTGAACTTTTCTTTCAGGTTTAGAAAAGACTGCTAAGAGATAATCATCTGTTTATGTATCATGTTATTTTCTTTGAATTTGTGTATGTAAAAATGTATTTAATGTAGTTAAAATTTTCATAATTTTTCAATTTATATGTGTTTGTTTGTCTAAGGCAATATGTATGTCAAAATATTTCGTTGACTTTGCTTAAAATTTTGAGTAATGACATTGTTTAAAAAGGCAGTGAACATGCCTACAATTTAAATAATTAATGTAGGTAATAAGTTTTCTTTAATGTTTCTACAGGTTTATATTTCGATTTTGATTTTTCATAGGGAGTTAAACTGTACTCTTGCTTCCCTTTTTGTAATTAAATTTTTTTTTTCATTCATTAACATTCATAAACAAAAAATTTAAGTAGAGGGTGATGTAGGGAAGCAGCCTACTCACGCTGTTGTAAATTCACGTCAGTTTCCATTATGTGCCACCCAGTCTGCTGTAACTAGCTCTGACGTCATAAATGTTGCGCAATACCTTAAAAATCAAGCAAATGAACTAAAACTTTTCTAGCATGTCAGAAATAATACTAAATTAATGTGTGTTAAATATCAGTTCAATAACTTCAGCCATTTCCGAGATTTGGACGTTTTTCTGGAAAAATCATTGGCGCAACAGAAAAGAGCTAGAGACTTCAAAATTTATATTTAGATTCATCTTTCATAATGATTTAATAAAAATAGTACTTTGGATTTCACAAATTAAGACTTTAGTGGAAATTCATGATTTTGTGGTTTTCATCTCAAAACTGAAGGAAGCAAGATAGATTAAGTAGGCTAGTAAATAAGGCTAGGATGTTTAGATTTAAATAGGTTGGAGGTCCGCTATGATTATGAAGATGTGTAAAGTTTCTTTTTAATACCTATAAAATTATAGCGATAGCGGATCTCAAAAGGGACAGTTCAGAGCTCATCTGCTGCGTGCAGGGTAATTAGATTAATTCTCTCGCCCAAAGTATTTAACTTAGTCACGTCAAAATTTTATTATCAATACTTACCTGCGTGCTGAATGCACGTTTAAATTAAGAGCTTCTTCGGCCATCAGCCAAAGAAGCTATAAATTATTATGTATCTTGAAGTGGTGCGTTACTAGCCCAGCGGCTAGTCGGGAGAGCGGATTTGATCAGGCGATCCCTCAGCCGTCCGCACCGCGGCTTTATATATAAGAACACTGCGCGAGGAAGCAAGGCCCCAGTTCTCTCCAGACGCTGAATGACACGCCATATGTGTCGGTAGTCGCGTCGCATCAGTGTATCTGCTACAAACAGCCTCGGGTGCCGTATTAAGTTACTAGAGATATGCGGAACCATGAAAACATTTTATGTGAAGTGTTAATTCTGGAATGATTTTCATTATCTAGCTTCAGTTTCTGTTTTGTCGTATTTTCACGTGCCGTCGCGGGACAGTCATTCTACCAAATATTTTGCGTGGCGTTTGATGAAATATTTTCATCAAATTTTGGCGAGCATTCTTTTTAACATTTGATTCGGACATTTATAGTTGCATCAGCGCATTAGACTCTGAACTGTTCTGTTAGTTAGGTTGTAGGGATACTTGTGGTTTTTATTAGTGAATTTCAGAATATACTCAACTATTTTGGAAAACCGTTTTTGATTAGAAATCCCGGACAATCTCCTAATTCCTCAGAGCTATAAGCTGCAGCTATAAGAACATTCTCAGGTAAAGTGGGCACTAGGATATCTATTTACTGGCTCCAAGTTTTATTAAATCACTTTCTGGGGGTCACGGAGTAAATAGAGAGCCAGTGTTGAGAACGGCAAAAGACAGCAATAACAACATTCTAAAAGCTAGAAACTCTATCTACAGGCAAGCAATTATCCAGCAATCAGATTTAATACTTTTTCCAAACGTTTCTGCCGCCCCACAACCTGAAGAGACGCTGTGCACACTTGCATATACTACACACACAAGTACAAGCATCGATCAAGCTACTGTGAAACTGCACTGTGTGACTCATCACTACATCAGAATACTGTAAATGTGGTGATTCCAATTTCTTAAGGTCTCTTCCTGTTTGTTTTCATCAGTTGGATCTTATTTTTCAAGTATGTGGGAATCCAATGAGCTGCCTGTTTGGATACATTCTTTCTGTATGTCCCACAAGTTGGATTCTTTGGAGACACATTGTAACAAGAGTTTTTAGGATTTTGCCTGGAGATTTCACATTGGGTTCTGTGTGATGTATTCCATCTTTTATTCTTGGACCTAAGATTTTTACTACAATTTTACATTCTTGCTGTTTTCATGTCTTGTGTTGGACAAAGAGTCTCTCTCATGCATAAAGAAATTCTAATTTGATCACTGTTGTACAATGTTAGATTTTAGAGTTCCAGGAAAAATACTTTTAGTTAACTGAGAGACAGTTTGTATTTTCTGAAGTCTGGATTCTATGGCCTTTTTTCATTATGATGTTCAGTGGTCTTTTTCACCTAACTATTTAAACTCTTTAACACCGAATACTATGTCATTTCCTATATAAGTTCACCCAGTGCCATTTTGGTATCAGCCAAGAATTTTTTCTCCAGGTGAAATTAGTAGTCCAATTTTCCTAGCTTGCTCCCTTAATATTTCAAATTGCTTTAGCACATCAGTGATGTTTTTGTCAATTAGTATTATGTCATCGGTATAGGTTACACAATATAATTCTATCTTTAAGTTTACGTTCTAGTCAGTGTAATAGTGCACCTCCTCTTCTCCATTATCTTACAATTTTGTTAGGGGTATAGTTGAATAGCAATGTGATATGCCATCCCATTTTCATATTCTTATGTCTGTCTTAAATTACACTGCTTGAAAAAAAGTGAGACACTCAGAAGGTGGGGAGAAAACAAATTGAAACATAGCGAATTTAGAGGGTATGTGATGTTATTTCAGTGATAACAAAACAGAGTCAAATTTACACGGAACTTATCAGTTTGAGCCCACTTATCAATACAGCAATGCACCCTGTCTGGCCCGGACAGTGCGGGAGGATGTCGTAAAGCTGCTGCATACCCTCCTGAGAAAGGTGATCCACAACTGTTGTAACTGGACATTGCAATCATGGATACAGGCAGTGGGATGGAGTTGACGTCCATGTTGGTCCCATAATGTTCTATCGGGGACAGATATGGGGATTTTGCTGGCCACAGGAGTATATCAACATCACGCAGACAATTTAAAGAGACACATACTACATGTGGACAAGCACTGGCCTGTTGAAAAATAGCACCACAATACTATTACACACTGCTGTACCATCAGAGTTCCCTCGGCCATTACAAGCCGTGACCTGAAGTCATACCCAATGGCTCCCCACACCATGGGACTCCTTTGTGACCCCCCCCCCCCCCGCAAAATGTGTAAGAATGGGACCTCTCCCCATCTCCCCGGGTCACTGTCAAACTTCTCCACGATAGTCATTTGGAGCAGTGCAGGACTGGGACTCATTAGTGAACATAATGTGACGCCATTCATTAGCAGTCCGTACTTCTCGATCATGGTACCACTTCACATGCAGTCATTTGCTTGGGTGTTAATGGCAGCCTATGCGCAGGACGGCAATTCCATAGTCTGGCTGCTCCTAGCTGCATGACACAGCATGTTGCAAGGAGTCTATTGCAGTGAACTCCTGTTTATCCGAAATGATTGGGACGGTGGCCGGTTCTGATAACGAAAATTTCAGATAAATCAGAGTCCCCCTGTTTTCATATGTGAACACTCCAAATTGCGTCAATATTGTGAAATACGATCGTAACACGTGCGTAGGGTATGTAAAACGTTACTGATACGGTTGCAATTAACCCTGCACTTTTTTACTGAAGAAATTGTGTTGACATGTTAAAAAGGCACCAAACTGTGATTGAAAACTCAAAGTTTTTAAATGCTGTATAACAAAGCTCATTTATTTTGCATTCTTACAGAAAAAATCTCCCTTATTTGGCAGCAGGAAAAAAACAGGAGTTTTAATTTTATTACCTACTCTTTTTAATAAAAAATAAACTACTGAACAAAATTATGAAACAAATCTAGAGATTACTCAAAGGAACGAAAAGTCTGTCTAGAGGAACTCTCAAGAAAAGTAAAAAAAAAAAACTTTTTAAGTTATGGACATAGAAGTTCTAGGATGCTTCATTAGAGTTTATTTTTTGGTAACGAAGTCACAAATGTTTTTTTTTTTTTTTTTTTTTTTTGTTTTTTTGCTTGAGAAACTATTGCTGCAACAATACATCTCCAATGTTGAAATCAAACTATTTCAGGATAAATCGTCTCCTCCTGTTGGCTGATGTACTCCAGGGCAGTTTGGATCACTTTGTAACAGAATGTGTGAGGAATATTTTTCTCTGATTCATCATCCGAAACATAGTCTTCTGACGCTTTATGATGAGTCACATTTTGGACGATTTCATGCTCAGTCACATGAAAAAATGCCATTTTCCATCCACTCTTCAATGTCTCTGAAGTGTGTGTCTTTACAACCAGCTTCTCCAGTAAATTCACCAAAATTATGTCAGCTTGAGTTTCGGTGTTGCCTCCTCCTTCCCACCACTTAGGTTGCCTTACGATCTAAGAGTTTTTTCCAAGACCTAACAAGAGGAAGTGGAGGAATTAGACTCCAAGCTTCAGCAATCAATGAATGACACTTAAAACATCGATTTTTTAAGAGCTTCCACAAAATCATCTGCAGCATCAATCACATCTATTAAGTATTCCAGCATCTTGCGTCTGTAATGTTTTTCCATCGCCTCAAGAATGCCTTGGTCCATCGGTTGACATAGAGATGTGACATTTTGTGGGAGAAATACAACTTTGATATCCCCATCTTGCAGATCACCTGGGTGAGAAGGAGCATTGTCCACAAGAAGTAGCGCTTTTCAAGGAAGTCCATTTCCTGCCATGTAATTTACTACAGCTGGAACAAACTCTGCCTGGAACCACTCTCTGAAGATGGCACTGTTCATACATGCCTTAAGACTGATTCGTGTACCTCAGTGGCAAAGCTGGTTGGTTGGTGTCTAAATGCTCTTGGTGTTTTGGATTTGCCAATTAAAGTAAAACACAGTTTATGATTGCCAGTGGCATTACCGCAAGCAAGGACAATAAATATATCTTTGATTTTTTTGGATCCGGAAGCCATTTCTTCTTCTTTAGAGGCAAGGGTTTTCGTTAGCAGGATTTTGTAATTCAACCCAATTTCATCACATTTGTAAAGTTGATTGCCAGTATAACCTCCTTTGTCAATGATTGTGTGCAGTTTCTTCTTAAAATCAGCATAGCAGCTTCATCCCCAGATAATGATTTGGCACTGATGGCAATTTCATGGATGCCATGCCGCTTCTTGAAACGATCCTGCCGGCCATTACTTCCGAGGAATTCTTGCTCCTTTCCTTCAATCAGCTCATCAGCTCATTTTGACAAAGTAGAGGACCTGAAACTGACACACCTTTGGCTCTTATTTATTCGTGCCACAAAAATAATGCCTCTTCTAACTGAGGATGTGCACCTTTTCTCATTGTTTTTCAAGATTTCACTGCGCTGCCCAATGTTTGGATGGAACAAAATTTTTCAATTCCTGATCGATTTGTCTTCCGATCAGTAATTGTACTCCTACTCTGCAGCCACTTCTGTGGGTGGCTCACCAGCATCAATTCTCTGCAAAGAGTGAAGCTCTTTTTCCAACAAGATCACATTCGTTTTATGTTTCATGCCCATAGTCACGTTCAGTGTTCTTTTTACAGACACTCGACTGAGTCCTTTATGGTTTTTGGCCCCTTTTATCTCTGGACACTTTAAGGCACATAGTGGGAGCACAAAACCTCAAATCAGAAACACACAGATGCACAACTTGACAACACTCGAGATGCACTAGACAAACTTTTGACTTTTGAAACAAGGCTGTGGCAGCCATCAAATGAAAGCATTCAATACATCTATGCCATTTCCTCTGTTCTACCCAAGCCCATGTGGCAACACAACAGGGTGTTGTACGTTCACTGTTAAACACTCAGCTTTGATGTACCGACAACAAGTGGAAAGTGTTAGGCGGCGCACTCTAATTGTCGGTTTCGACAGGGCTATGTTGCGTTGCATAGAACAATACTGTATGTACTGTACTTACAAGGAGTTCCAATAGATGGCAGAGGCATGAAACCATGCAATACAAATAAGAAACACACTAGAGCTTCAACCAACACACGCACGAATTGACGATACTTGGACTTTTGACATGCACCAGTACACTGATTAGCAGTAGATTGCCAAAAAACACCAGCAAATACTTGGCTCCAGGTGCACGCAAATTAAAACTTGTCAAGTGTCAATCTAGCTAGCCAAAAGTGTAGCTGCACGAGAGTTTACTGTACTTTTTCTCAGATGGCAGTCACAGACGTGAACAGGTTACAATGTACTCAGTACACTACACAGTGATGCTCCCTTGTAGTGGTCTGATGTAGTCAACTGGAACATTGATGATGAGTATGCCCTTACTTTCCAACATCAGGCCACTGTCAGATCCAAATACTCCAAAAATACAGATGTTGCAAGGTTTAACCAGGCGACCAAATGGACATCCACAATGAGGTTTCTTTCAAACTCTCATCAGATAATGCTGTCTCACACCAATATGCAGCACCTTCATATCCTCCAGAGTGATGATTCAACATCTGACGCTATTCGCATCCCTTATATACCACACAATGCTTGCTAAACAGCAATAAAAACAAAGAACACTAATGAATAATGAAGGAAAAGACAGCCTGTTACTTACCATAAAGAAGATACCTTAGGCTGCAGATGGGCAGAATTAAAAGACACTTACATAAAGCTTTCAGCCACAGCCTTCATCAGTAAGTAGTAATCTGTCTTTTCCAACATTGTTGATATTCCTACTGGAGTTTCCATTGTTTCAAGGACACTGATGCTTTTCTGTGAGTGTTTCCTTTATGATGTTTTCTGCATTTTAGCTTTTTTTTAAAAAAGAAAAAAAAAAAAAAGAAAGAAAGAAAGAAAGAAAAAAAGATTTGTTGCTGGAAAACTTCTGAAGTCCAATAAAGGAGTTACAACAGCCATATATGGTTATCTGGTGGACCTTGCAGAACCAAATTCTAGGGCTGAAATGTACTGTTGACCAATGGGCATTAATCAGAATGAATACTAAATAAAAAATTAAATCCAATTTTACACAAAAAACACAGGTTCTATCACTGTTGTTTTTCATTCTATTTTGCTCTTATGTTTGCTATGACTTGTTAAGCAGAAATTTTCTTTCTATCTATAGAGTTACATTTGCTGTAATGTATCTTACCTGCATGTTGTTTCTTCTTTCTTCTCACTGCTGCCCCAATCATGGCAAGCAAGTCATCCTCACTGCATTTGCTTCGTATTGCATCTCTGAAACAACAGTTAAAACACCCGTTAAACAGTACCAGGCAATTACCACACAGTGAAATGTTGGTACACTAAAAAGGAAGAAAAACTTTGCAGATATCTTCAACAGTAATCCTGTAGTCTGCAGTAGGCAACAGCAGGATAACAAACCCACTGGACAAAATGGGAAAGTCATGATAGAAGTTACTTTTATTTTTATAAATAAACAAGTATCTTACACAAATGCTCAAGAGTATACGTAAGATCTCGGGCTGAAGAGGTGGAGCAGAAAGTGACATTAGTTTTGTTGAAGAGGGAGTAGTGGAACACAGCACAATTTCTTGCAAAATGAAGCCAAATTTATTGATAAACTGTTAATTAATTGCCAAGCTCACTAATGTGACCATTTTACAACAGGTACTTACTGCTTGGAGTATATGTGAATTTTCAGGCTTGCCTGATAGATCTGTTGCAAAAACACTTTGGGTTCCCCACCAGATAACATTATGCAAGTCCCTCCCTCAATATTTCAGTGACACAACGTTTTGGCATCTTCAGGTGGTGGTGATTTCCACTATCACTGCTGCAAGATGCAACTGGCAATTTCCACGTGACAGCTTTGAAATTTATCATGTGGATGACTATGACCATCATATTTAGAATTCAGAGGATTTCATAGA
Source organism: Schistocerca piceifrons (assembly GCF_021461385.2). Classification (NCBI taxonomy): domain Eukaryota; kingdom Metazoa; phylum Arthropoda; class Insecta; order Orthoptera; family Acrididae; genus Schistocerca; species Schistocerca piceifrons. The sequence continues at coordinate 960,772,074 of NC_060149.1, forward strand.
ATACCTGAAGATGCTTAAACTAGAACTTTCAGATCTTTTAGTTAGCTCAAATGTTGTATCATTACTTACAAAAGTTCCCCTGCAGCCCTCATTAGAGGTTATTAGCAGCAAGTTTGAGAAAGAAATTGTGGTGCTGTTTAAACATGTGCATACCTCATCCTATTTCTTATGTAACACCAACTACTTTGATCAAGTGGACAGTGTTCCCATGGGAGATCCTCTATTTCCCTTAGTAAATATCCAACATTCCTCCTTCTGGCAGAATGCTGAAGAGACATTTGTGGTGTGGCCCACATAATACAGACACTACCTATGTTCCTGCAGCATTTGCACTCGCTCCATCTGAATATTCAGTTCACTGTGGAAGTACAAAAAGATAGCAGCTTACCATTCCTGGATGTCACGGTTAGAAGAAAATCTGACAGAACACTGGGGCATAGTCTCTACTGAAAACTGATACACGCAGAGTTATATTTGCGGTCCAAAAGTTGCCGTCACCCTGCACAATGTGGTAGTGTCTTACACTCCCTGGCACATAGAGCACACGTGATCTCAGATACCGACAGTCTGCCTGGTGAACTGTAACACCTAAGAACAGTGTTCCAGCAGAATGTTTATTCTTGTAAACAGATTTGAAATGTGTTCTGAGCAAAGCAAGTTCAGTGTAGGGATGTAAATGAAGATACTTAGACAAGCACTGCAAATGGCTTTTTTGCCATATTTCAGTGGCATGTTTTCAAAAATAGGAAGAATCGCTAAGAGAAACAGAATCAAGTGTGTTTTTCGTCTACCAGCAAAACTAAGGAATTGTTTGTGTTCAGTTAAAGACAATCTTGACCTTAGAAAACACAGATCATATATAAGATCTGATGCCATTATGGGAAATCTTATATAGGGCAGACACCTCACATTGTGCAAGAACACTGTGTTCAACAGCGCTGACAAAAATGCCACCCAGTAAATTAGTGGTAGCAGAGCACTGCCTGAATACAGGGCACCACACGTTTCCCAAGAGGACTGACATTTTATCCTCAGCATCATCACTCTAGGATTGTGTTTTTAAGAATGAGGCATGTATCCATACGATGGGCAATCTTACCAACAGGAATATGGAATTTTGATTAAGCACCTTGCAGAGAGTTAATTCAGCTTTTAACCACACGAGTGTCCAGCATTGCAGTCATTGCCCACAACACATAAGCAGAAGGCTACTATGAATGGAATTTCCATCCAACTGGGAGTGCCTGTCCACACATTCGTACTCCTGCTTCTAGCCTGACAAATTTCAATTCTGCTGTGCGAATATCACCAGCCACATCTTGCAGCAGTGATGACAGGACCCACCACTACCTGAAGATGATGAACAGTTGTGTTGGTGAAATATTGTGAGGCTTGCACAAAATTATTCAGTGGCAAATCTGAGAAGATTTGTATACTTTATTTTTCTGTGACGGAGGTAATGTGCAGCAAAATGTCATAACTTTCTGCATTTGCCTTTTTGTACATTTCAAAATACCCCAAAAATTGGTGAGAAACACTGAACATATGACGTAACCAGATGACATACCCCACAGCATGTGCAGCAGTTGGGGTTGAGTGTAAAGGAATGATTGAGCAGTGCAATACTTTCATTTGAGCAAACAGAGCAAATTTCGAAAACATTTTGTAAATATGATCTGTTGTAAATGTAGATGTTACAAAATTATTGTCCCTGCTGTAATCAGGCAAAAGCAGTTCTGATTTTGTGTTTTTTGCTTCTGTCCCTTCTCTTTTTGTTTACAGACATTAGTTAGTAAAGAAAACATAGGTCATTTAATGGCGATGATGCTATTCTGAAGTTTATACTCATCTACTTGTTATGCAATATGGTAGGTTTTCATTGTACTGTACTTTGCAAGAAATCAAGGAAACTGCAAGACCGGTAAATAAAATAATAAACTTCAATATAAATACATAATTGTTTAACACAATGAAAAAATACTGCCTGCCAGATGCAAGACTCAAATCCTGAACACCATCACTAAAGTCGCACATGTGTGTCGGTAGCCACAATGATATGAATACTTGACTTGGGTTGGGATGATCAAGTGTGAAAGACCGAGAGGCTCAACCACTGCAAGCATGGCAAGGTACATCATCTGGTGACATTTGTCATTCGCTTTTGACACATTTCCCAACATTTGTATCGTATCCAACATTTATGATCCCATGTGTCTTGTATTAAATTACTTGTCTCAGGGTCATCTACAGTGCTTTGGAGGTTTTTAAATGTTAATACGCATCATCCTGTCTGTGTGTGTGTGTGTTTATATATACGAAACAAATACTAACAAAGAGATAGAGGGCCTGACCAGTACTTACCTCAGCTCAGTACAGCCGATAGATACACAAAACAGAACAGAAAATTGACGTATCCTAGCTTTCGGAACTTCGTTCCTTCATCAGGGAGGAGAGAGGGGAAAAAAGGGGAAGAAGGGAAAGTGGATTCAGTTATTCACAACCCAGGTTATGAAGCAACAGGGGAAAGGTAAACAGGAAGGGTAGCAAAGATGGAGGCATGGATGTCAGAGGGAAGCCAAGGTGGCTGTAATTACTGTGCCAGCTTCAAACCAAGGAGGATGAATACAGAAGTAAAGAGGCACATAGTATAAAGATAAACACAACTATGTAGGATGAAAAGATGCATGAATGGCTAAAGAGGAAAGGGAAAGAGGAGAAGACTAAAGAGTAAATGGGAGTGAGGTTGGTTAACGTAGGTTCAGTCCAGGGGGATGGCGGGATGAAAGGATGTGTTGGAGTGCAAGTTCCCATCTCCGCAGTTCCAAGGTACTGGTGTTGGGCGGGAGAAGCCAAATGGCACATATGGTGTAGCAGGTTCCTAGGTCCCTAGAATTATGCTGGAGAGCATGCTCCGCTACTGGGTATTGGACATCTCCTAGGCGGACAGTTCGTCTGTGCCCATTCATGCGCTCAGCCAGTTTAGTTGTCGTCATACCAATGAAAAAGGCTGTGCAGTGCAGGTATGTCAGTTGATAAATGACGTGTTGTCTCACATGTGGCCCTGCCTTGAGTTGTGTATGTTTTACCAGTAGCGGGGCTGGAGTAGTTGGTTGTGGGGGGATGCATGGGGCAGGTTTTGCATCGTGGTCGGTTACAGGGGTAGGAACCGCTGGGTAGAGAAGGTGGTCTGGGAATATTGTAGGGTTTGACAAGGATGTTACGGAGGTTAGGGGGTCGGCAAAAGGCAACTCTGGGTGGTGTGGGGAGAATATTGTCAAGGGATGATCTCATTTCAGGGCTTGACTTGAGAAATTCATATCCGTGGCGGAGTAATTAGTTGATGTATTCGAGGCCAGGATAATATTGGGTGACAAGGGGGATGCTTCTGTGTGGTCTGGGGGTAGTAACATTGTTGTTGGGTGGGGAGGAATGTATTGCTTGGGAGATCTGTTTGTGGACAAGGTCTGCAGGATAGTAGTGGGAGAGGAAAGCACTGATATATAATATAATACAGGGAAACATTCCAAATGGGAAAAATATATCTAAAAACAAAGATGATGTAACTTACCAAACGAAAGCGTTGGTATGTTGATAGATACACAAACAAACACACACACAAAATTCAAGCTTTCGCAACCCACAGTTGCTTCATCAGGGAAGAGGGAAGGAGAGGGAAAGACGAAAGGATGTGGGTTTTAAGGGAGAGGGTAAGGAGTCATTCCAATCCTGGGAGTGGAAAGATTTACCTTAGGGGGGAAAAAGGACAGGTATACACTCGCACCCACACACACACACACACACATATATCCATCCGCACATATACAGACACAAGCAGGGTATATGTGCGGATGGATATGTGTGTATGTGTGTGTGTGTGTGTGTGTGTGTGTGTGTCTGTTTTGTGTGTGTGTGTGTGTGTGTGTGTGTGTGTGTGTGTGTGTGTGTGTGGCATACTGATCTGAACTATGCAGCCTTCAAATGGAAGTTTTTTTGATCACTCCTTATTTTGCTCCCTGCCACCTTGGCAATATGTACCGCAAATCATCAGACAGACGACCTTCCTGCATGCTTCGAGCATCCCCTGGTGCTGTTCCGAACCAATGCTAATCTTTGTAAGTGTGACGAGCAGTGTGCAGATTGCATGTTTGTATCCCACAAAGAGGTGACAGTTCCCAGTGGCATGAATGGTTACTGTTTATTGACTGTCACTGAGTTGGTGAGTCATTTGCTACATTGTGGCCCACCTGTTCGCTGATAAAGCCATGCTAGTCAGTGGTAACCCCTGTCAATGATATCCTGTTGCCCATAGCAGTTCACTCTGCTGACTGTGGTAGTATTTTCCTTGAATAAATCTGCTTACAGTACACCTTTGACACTGTGGTACAAGAAAGCCCAATGACTACACACCCTTATAGAATAAGTGTCTCGAGCCATGGGTACCCACGATATGGCAGTGATAAAATCACCCTGTGTTCAACTGTCACACTGCAGCTGTAAGCTGCACCTCCTTTTTCAGAATACTCAGGTTTATTAATTTGAAGTAAATCGGATTTTTGAAGGAAGATTTAACAAAAAGAGCACATCCAGGAAAGGATGAAAGCATGTCTAATTAACTGGAACACAAAATTAATAATTAGTGGTGACAAAGATCCTCTGCAATAAAAAATAATGTCCACTGACTTCATGTATTAGTCTTCAAGTGACAGAATATATGTAACTGTGTCCTTCTTTAAATATTTACATATTAAACAATGGAAATTCCAGGTAGGAATATCAACAGTGCAGGGAAAGATAGATCACTATTTACCGTAAAGAAAACAAAGTTGCACACAGGCACAACACACAAGCAAGCCTACCGCACGCGCACGCATGCACGCACACACACACAGAGAAAAAAAAAAAAACTGCCAAGTCCAGCAGCTAGGGGCAAGCTGCTGGAGTTGACAGTCATATGTGTGTGACATGTGCTTGCCTGTGTGTATGAATGTGTGTGTTTCTCTGTATCTCTTTTGCTGATGAAGGCTGTGGCCGAAAGCTTTATGTAAGTGCCTCTATAATTGTGCTTGTCTACAATGTAACATGTCTCCTTTACAGTAAGCAGCAATCTATGTTTTCCTATATTTTTCATTTACACAGATGTAATTAACAAATCAGAGTCTATTTATTCCAGAGAAGTGACAGTTTGTTCATGACAGTTCAGCACAAATCTGATTTTTTATATAGAGCAAGACTACCTATAAATTATTCTGTGTGCCAGTGTTCATGCTGACTATAGGGATTCACACTGATCATGTGTAATTTGACATCTGGTCCTGTAAACTTACTTCTGCTCAACGTGAAAAATTCTCCAATCCACGTTTTGTAATTAACCTTAACATATCAAATAATGCACTCTTCAATATAACTGCTTATTGTCCACTTCCCATCACTCTATTCCCACTGTCAACCCAGCTGACCTCTACTTCTAATCCAAAAACCATGGTTGACTCAATGTTTGCTATTGCAAGCTATTGCTATTGCAACACATAAGTGCCAGAGGCACCAGTAATGATATATAATTAAAAATACTAGAAAGTAAGGCTCACCGGTTAGTTCATGCTAAGACAAACACTACAAGTGTCTAAGACACTGCGCTCTCACACAACAAGTACGAGGTCTGAATACATTCCAGTTACGATACACTAAACTATTTCATTCACGTTGGAAATATACATACTCTCTCCCCAATAAACAGAATAGTTATAACTCAATTGTTCACAAGTGTATATTATGACTCTTGCCACAGCTATGCAGTCAGTATGCCACAGGCGTGCCATAGAAAGGGATCAGGTTCAATTCCTTGTAGAGCTGGGAAATTCTGCTCGGTGGACAGACTGGAATAGGGTACACTCTGCTTGTAGTTCCAGCTGAGGAGCTACTCAAGTGAGAAGTAGTGTCTTCAACTTCTGGAAGTTGATAACAGCCTGGAGAGTTGTGTACTGATCCCCTAACTCTCCATAGATATATAGTAGAGGACATCTCTCGAAGAACATTGCGTGGTCTTCTGGGCCCAATGCAGAGTTCCTTTATCAATGTATATTGTATATCACCACTTGTACACACTCATCAGCACAGTACCATTTTGTCTCTTCACATGGCAAATTTTTATTCCCTTGTTTCCAGATCAACATTTTTCCTCTTCTTCTTCTTCTTCTTTTTTTTTCTTACTATCATTTCTTGTACCACACATATTCCACATGGTTTATGCTCACTGCTTCAATGATACTGCCCATCCTTCTCTAGTGTGCGAGTTGTCTCTGCTTTCCTGCGTGTTTGTTGGTTTAAACACCCTTGTTTCAAAAGAGAGTGACAGCTTAGATACAGTCTTGTCAACATTTTGTATTTTTATTTAGCAATTATTGTTTGAGCCTTATAGGCGAATGTCACAAGATATTGTCAACCACTGCATTCACTAGATTGGAATGGGGTTCATGGTAACTTATCAATTCATTTTTTAAGTTGCTGTTATCTTTTTCATCCTATCTTGGACTAGCTTTTCCATACTCCCACTCTCTTTTACGTAGCCAAACAGTTATCTGCCCTTGCAAACTTGCTCCTTTACTACCAAGTTAACTAATACTGGGCAGCCTAACAGAAGCTCCAATATCCAGTCTTTCACCACAGTTCACCTACACACACTTTTCACTCACTGATTTTCTTTTTTCAATGTCATAAATATTTTGCTTTCACAGACTGCTGTGCTTTGAACATAAAATTGTAGGAACATCTGCCTCACATGTCAGTCTCTTTTTTTTAATTATTTATTAAAGAATATGTTCCTTGCTTATTCCTATCTGCTTCTGATACATTTCCATTCTCATTTTTATTTTGTTTTGATCCATTTCTTTTTTCTTTGATAGACAAGTCAAACAACAATGGCAATATGTTGCAGCCCCCTGTGTTTCACCCTACTTACTACGAACTTACTTTTCTTAGCTTCCACTTTTATTAGTCATTTGGTTTTTAAGATACTTAAATTAGTTGTTTGACCCTGTATTTTTATATCTTATTTTACCTTGGGTTGATAAAGGATTCCTGGTATGCTCACAAAGAGAGAGCTGATTCTTCCCGCCCCCCACCCCCCTTACCTTGTCCTGAAACAAACTTATCGCCAAGTATCTTGCAGTATTTTACCTATTATTAATCTCTTAGTCTAGTCATCAATTTAAAAGTGTCAGTTGTTGGTCCCATTGTCTAATAATTTGTACATTTATACACATGAAGTTCCAATTTTTATTTGGAACATATAGACTCTGATAATCATGAATCACAGTTCAAATGGCTCTGGGCACTATGGGACTTAACATCTGAGCCAAGGCAGGATTCAAACCTCCGACCGTAGCAGTCGCGCGGTTCTGGACTGAAGTGCCTAGAACCGCTCGGCAACAGTGGCTGGCAAATCATAGTTACCATCACATGGACAGAAATACTGTGTTAACTTTATTAAAACCTAGCGACATAGCTAAAAATGTCTTTACATAATTTCCAGTTCTGATTACTTTCCTTTAATTTAATCTCACAAATAGGTTAGTGTAACATGATGTTGACAGAGGCAAATTATATATACTCACAAATTATTTAGCTAGAGGTATCTGGTTTGTATGTCTGGGAGGGAGGAGGGTGCAAGCTGAAAACTTCAAGAAAAGATAACTCATTTCATACCTGCTGGATTTAACTGCAGTTTATCTCTTCCATATACCAACCACATACCTAATGTGCATGGCAAACAGTTTGAAAGTATTATTCTATACTCAGCATTTGGAACTATCAGTTCCTTCATGAGAGAGGAAAGAGGGATAAGTTCCTGAAGGTCTGAAAGGTCACTCGGACTCCACGACTAATGTGAGGACAAGAGGAACGAATGTGTCTATAAGAAGTTTTAGAATTTCACCTCCTGAAGGTAAAATACTGATCAGTCTGTCAGTCTTCTAGTAATTTTATGGTTTCCTCACATGAATTTTCACTTGGACATGATTATTCTATGTTTCATCACTCACCTGAGAGATATCTCTGAATTCCCAAAGAGACACACCTCCAAATTGCCATCAGCTGTTATCCGTAAATGGTTGCATGTGCCACAGAAGTGTTCACTCATTGAGGTAATAAATCCCACGCATCCCTTGAAGCCCGGGACATGGTATGCCTGCAAAAAGAAATTGTAAGAAAATAGCTACTGCTGTTGTGAAAATACTATAAATGTGTTGCTCACCAAGTGGAGGAAGGAGAAAACGTGCATTAAGGGGAGTTTGAACACCCAATCCTGACAATGTTAAATTTAGTGACTTAACTTCCCCGTATTTCAGGAACAACTGTAGCCATTGACAAGAAACTTTTACAGGACATTAAACTATATGTTCTGAGTCTTACAATAATTGAATTTCAGCCACTGCTTTTGGAAATACAATTTTTTAATTACACAGTTAAAATTTTGTGTACTTTTTTGTATGTTATTCTAAATCATTTTATTTATACATAACATTATGTTCTTCTTTTAGTTCAGAAGACTCAGGATACATATGTTATTACTCCCTGAAAATTTGAATTCGCTACTCGAAGTAGTTTCTGAGATTTAGGGAAAAGTGCAAGAGAAAATGTAAATTTTCAGGAAGAGTTTTTAAAGTTTTAATACACTGTAACTCAATATATGCTTAACATTTTATTTTTAGTCACTCAGAAGCACCCTGCACCATACTGTATATCATCCTCTTGATCTTTTTTTAAGTTTTTTCTTGTTTTCTTCTTTCTGGACTCCGTAGTGGCCAACTGTGCTGCATACTCTGCTTTACCAGTGCAAACCTTGTCCATCCATTCAAATTCTCTGATGCAGTTTGCTCCAGAATTAATTCCCATATGTTGTAGCACTTTCACGCTACCAATGTTGCCATCATTAAAAGCAATAACAGCATGACTGACCCCCACTTTAGTGTCTTCATTACAAGAAAATCATTTTTTGGTCTACATCTACATCTACATCCATACTCCTCAAGCCACCTGACGGTGTAGGGTACCTTGAGTACCTCTATTGGTTCTCCCTTCTATTCCAGTCTCGTATTGTTCGTGGAAAGAAGGATTGTCGGTATGCCTCTGTGCGGGCTCTAATCTCTCTCATTTTATCCTCATGGTCTCTTCGCGAGATATACGTAGGAGGGAGCAATATACTGCTTGACTCCTCGGTGTAGGTATGTTCTCGAAACTTCAACAAAAGCCCGTACCGAGCTACTGAGCGTCTCTCCCGCAGAGTCTTCCACTGGAGTTTATCTAACATCTCCGTAATGCTTTCATGATTACTAAATGATCCTATAACGAAGCATGCTGCTCTCTGTTTGATCTTCTCTATCTCTTCTATCAACCCTATCTGATACGGACCCCACACTGCTGAGCAGTATTCAAACAGTGGGCGAACAAGTGTACTGTAACCTAATTCCTTTGTTTTCGGATTGCATTTCCTTAGGATTCTTTCAATGAATCTCAGTCTGACATCTGATTTACCGACGATCAACTTTATATGATCATTCCATTTTAAATCACTCCTAATGCATACTCCCAGGTAATTTATGGAATTAACTGCTTCCAATTGCTGACCTGCTATATTGTAGCTAAATGATATGGGATCTTTCTTTCTATGTATTCGCAGCACATTACACTTGTCTACATTGAGATTCAATTGCCATTCCCTGCACCATGCATCAATTCGGTGCAGATCATCCTGCATATCAGTACAATTTTCCATTGTTGCAACCTCTCGATATACCACAACATCATCCGCAAAAAGCTTCAGTGAACTTCCGATGTCATTCACAAGGTCATTTGTGTATATTGTGAATAGCAACGGTCCTACGACACTCCCCTGCAGCACACCTGAAATCACTCTTACTTCGGAAGACTTCTCTCCATTGAGAATGACATGCTGCGTTCTGTTATCTAGCAACTCTTCAATCCAATAACGTAATTGGTCTGATAGTCCATATGCTCTTACTTTGTTCATTAAACGATTGCGGGGAACTGTATCGAACGCCTTGCGGAAGTCAAGAAACACAGCATCTACGTGGGAACCCGTGTCTATGGCCCTCTGAGTCTCGTGGACGAATAACGCGAGCTGGGTTTCACACAATCGTCTTTTTCGAAACCCATGCTGATTCCTACAGAGTAGATTTCTAGTTTACAGAAAAGTCATAATACTCGAACATAATACATGTTCTAAAATTCTACTACTGATTGACGTTAGAGATATAGGTCTATAGTTCTGCACATCTGTTCGACGTCCCTTCTTGAAAACAGGGATGACCTGTGCCCTTTTCCAATTCTTTGGAACGCTACACTCTTGTAGAGACCTACGGTACACTGCTGCAAGAATGGGGGCAAGTTCCTTCACATACTCTGTGTAAAATTGAACTGGTATCCCATCAGGTCCAGCGGCCTTTCCTCTTTTGAGTGATTTTAATTGTTTATCTATCCCTCGGTCATCTATTTCAATATCTACCATTTTGTCATCTGTGCGACAATCTAGAGAAGGAACTACAGTGCAGTCTTCCTCTGTGAAACAGCTTTGGAAAAAGACATTTAGTATTTCGGCCTTTAGTCCATCATCCTCTGTTTCAGTACCTTTTTGGTCACAGAGTGTCTGGACATTTTGTTTTGATCCACCTACCGCTTTCACATAAGGGCAAAATTTCTTAGGATTTTCTGCCAAGTCAGTACATAGAACTTTACTTTCGAATTCATTTAACGCCTCTCGCATGGCCCTCCTCACATTACATTTCGCTTCGCGTAATTTTTGTTTGTCTGCAAGGTGTTGGCTATGTTTATGTTTGCTGTGAAGTTCCCTTTGCTTCCACAGCAGTTTTCTAACTCGGTTGTTGTACCACGCTGGCGTCTTTCCATCTCTTACGATCTTGCTTGGCACATACTCATCTAACGCATATTGTACGATGGTTTTGATCTTTGTCCACTGATCCTCTACACCATCTGTACTTAAAACAAAACTTTTGTGTTGAGCCATCAGGTACTCTGAAATCTGATTTTTGTCACTTTTGCTAACCAGAAAAATCTTCGTACCTTTTTTAATATTTCTATTTACGGCTGAAATCATCGATGCAGTAACCGCTTTATGATCACTGATTCCCTGTTCTGCGTTAACTGTTTCAAATAGTTCGGGTCTGTTTGTCACTAGAAGGTCTAATATGTTATCGCCACGAGTCGGTTCTCTGTTTAACTGCTCAAGGTAGTTTTCAGATAAAGCTCTTAAAAAATTTCACTGGATTCTTTGTCCCTGCCACCCGTTATGAAAGTTTGAGTCTCCCAGTCTATATCCGGCAAATTAAAATTTCCACCCAGAACTATAACATGTTGGGAAAATCTACTCAAAATATTTTCCAAATTATCCTTCAGGTGCTCAGCCACAACAGCTGCTGAGCCAGGGGGCCTATAGAGACATCCAATTACCATGTCTGAGCCTGCTTTAACCGTGACCTTCACCCAAATTATTTCACATTTTGGATCTCCGTCAATTTCCTTCGATACTATTGCACTTCTTATCACTTTAAACATGCCTCCCCCTTCACTGTCCAGCCTGTCTCTCCGGTATACATTCCAATCTGAGTTTAGAATTTCATACTGTTTACATCTGGTTTCAGCCAACTTTCTGTCCCTAGTACTACGTGGGCATTGTGACCGCTTATTAATGAGAGCAGTTCTGGGACCTTTCTATAGATGCTCCTGCAGTTTACTATTAGCATATTAGTATTGTTATTCCCTGTTGCATTTTGTCTACTCCTACCTTGCTGCATCTCAGGAGGTGTCTTGTCGGGCCTAGGGAGGGAATTCTCTAACCTAAAAACCCACATGTGCACTCCACATATACTCTGCTACCCTTGTAGCCACTTCCTGCATGTAGTGCACGCGTGACCTATTCAGGGGGACCCTACATTTCGCCACCCGATAGCGGAGGTCGAGAAATTTGCACCCCAGATCTCCGCAGAATCGTCTGAGTCCCTGGTTCAAGCCTTCCACTCGGCTCCAAACCAGAGGACCACCACTATTGGTTCTGGGAATGATACTACAAATAGCTAGCTCAGATTCCACCCCGCGAGGCTTTCCGCCTTCAACAACTCCGCTAACCGCCTGTACGAACTGAGGATGACCTCTGAACCCAGACGGCAGGAGTCATTGGTGCCGACATGAGCAACAATTTGCAGTCGGGTGCACCCAGTGTTCTCTATCACTGCCGGCACGGCCTCCTCCACATCTCAGATGAGACCCCCGGCAAGCAGACAGAGTGAACACTGACCTTCTTCCCCGACCTTTTCGCTATTTCCCTAAGGGGCTCCATCACCCGCCTAACGTTGGAGCTCCCAATAACTAATAAACCCCTCCCCCCATGTGCCTGCTCGGACCTTGCTGAAGGAGTGGCCACATGTCCACTCACAGGCAGAACGGGCGATGCCACACGGCCAGCCTCCACACTGACCCTCCGCCTCGTGCGCCGCGAACGCCGCTGAACCCGCCACTCCCCTTGGGAAGAGGTACCCGCAAAGATGTGTCGACAGCAGGGTCAGTGGGTGAAGCATGTAACACCTGGGGTGTACCATGCAATGCACCAGACTCCCCACTGCCACTACACTCCGAGGCAGCAGCCAGAAGACGGCTAACCACGGCCATCAACACGTTCAGCTGTTCGCGAACAGTGGCCAGCTCCTCCTGTGTCCGTACACAGCAGTCTCACATCCTATCCATCCTAAGAAATCAATTTACTGTAGAGAGTTAATCAACTTATAACTAGACTGCTAATTCACTAAAGGCGGCTGATAGTTGACTAAATTGTGGTTACTAGATACTTCCTGTAGAAAACAATGAAAATAGCACTACCTGTCTCTGGACTGTATTCAAAACAAACACTAGCACTACTGGCACTATGGCTGACTAAACGGACTCTCTCTGACTGTATTCAAAACAAACACAAAATCTATGGAACACTATTACTAGCACTCGACAATTAAAGCTTCCTAAAAGCAAAAACACACGGAAGAAGAAGTGACAAGTAAGAAAAATAGAGTTAATACTTAAACTAGCGTAGCTTGCTGCACAGCAGACGTGACGCAGACGGCAGTTATGATGACATTGACACTATAAGATTATTGAACGACTCATTGGGATTTTGAGTCTGACAATGCAGACACTTCTTCAATAATTCAGGATTGCCAGGTCTCTGTAAACAGGTTTTATGATATCCACAACTGCTGCTGGGATAGAATGTTTATGGCTGTATGACCTGTTTGAGTACTGGGCATTGCGGTAATTGCACCATGAACCAGATCCAGGAGGGCAAAGATGGTGTACTGGTTTATCATCAGCTGACAGTCTCTGGAAGAAGGTAGCCCATACTGCCTGCTTCATTTTCAACAAATCCTCAGTATTATTTCTAATGGCAATCTCATAATACTGTTGTAGTTCATCAATCATGTTGTCTGTCAGCCTGCTTCATATGGTCTTACCACCTGAAAGTGTCTTGTCTCTCAAACTTTGTTTCAACTTCCTATATCTGGTACCCATCCTCTTCTGGGCATGACCAACACATTCCATTTCTGTGACAAGCTTCTCACCATAAGGCTGAGTGGCTACTACACTGTTATATGCATTTGAGTCTGCATAACTTAAGAACTTAGTGTAACACACTCCCCTTTAGTTTACAGATCGATTATAAATTTCAACAGCTGCACGGGCCTCCGTACGACTAGTTGTCCTTCATAATTTCTTTCACAAATATGCCCATCTTCATTCCCTGATTTATACTTATAACAATGTTTGGTTAAAATCTGGAAATCTATTAGCTTTCCAGTATCCACACTGGTCACTGTAGCAACAGAATTCTTAGAACTGCAGCTGCGCTTCTACCAAGTGCCCCAAAAGCTACTGATATGTCAATCATACCATCGTTTATTTCAGCAGCTTCATTTGCAGCACCCTTAATTGACTCACATGCAGCAGATTTCACAGCAGCTCCAATAAATCCTGCATACTTGTCCATTTTAGAAAGTGGGCGTGGCATATACATCACGACACACATTGTTTCTGCTGCAGTGTGTCCTTTGCCAATAGCTCTCAATCCATAAAACCACCTAATATTTATTTTAAAATAATTATCTTTACACTTATCAGAACTCCAAAGTGAATGAGTATATTTACAACTGGCAGAATTAATGATAAGTTTCCTGGCTAGTCCATTTGATACCTCAATGTCTTCATGTAAACTAACTGGCCCTCCACATACATACAGCACACACATTCACATAACACCCCTGTTAGGATATGTAAATGTAGCAGAATATAACCTAACCTACCGTTTACATGAGTTTTGTTTTGAGATAACTGTGTTATCACTATGTTTCATTTTAATCTTCGAAGCACTAATGGGTGTTTCTCTAGATACTCATGAGTTTGCCAGTATTTCATTGTCTGTAACTTCACACACCACATGCTGAACACAATGTTTCTCTTTATTCAAAAATGTATTACCATGAAACCCACATTTCTTAAAAACACTTCATTTTGGAGTCATACTTTTTGAGGGATTTACCAGTCTATTCGTCACTTTTCCTCGGAAAAACGTTAGCACTTCGATATACAAAGCATGTTTATACTATGAAAAGATACGATACTATTTTTGACAGTGCTACCAATACAAACACATAATTTAACCTTTATAAAACAGCAATCCACAGCTTTCTACAGGGTGGTCCATTGATAGTGACCGGGTCAAATATCTCACGAAATAAGCATCAAATGAAAAAACTACAAAGAACGAAATTCGTCTAGCTTGAAGGGAGAAACCAGATAGCGCTATGGTTGGCCTGCTAGATAGCGCTGCCATAGGTCAAACTCATATCAACTGCATTTTTTAAAAATAGGAATTCCCATTTTTTATTACATATTCATGTAGTACGTAAAGAAATATGAATGTTTTAGCTTGACCACTTTTTTTCGCTTTGTGATAGATGGGGCTGTAATAGTCAAAAATGGTTCAAATGGCTCTGAGCACTATGGGACTTAACTTCTGAGGTCATCAGTCCCCTAGAACTTAGAACTACTTAAACCTAACTAACCTAAGGACATCACACACATCCATGCCCGAGGCAGGATTCGAACCTGCGACCGTAGCGGTCGCGCATTTCCAGACTGTAGCGCCTAGCACCGCTCGGCCACTCCGGCCAGCTGCTGTAATAGTCACAAACATATAAGTATGTGGTATCACATAACATTCTGCCAGTGCGGACGGTATTTGCTTCGTGATACATTACCCGTGTTAAAATGTACCGTTTACCAATTGCGGAAAAGGTTGATATCGTGTTGATGTATGGCTGTTGTGATCAAAATGCCCAAGGGGCGTGTGCTATGTATGCTGCTCGGTATCCTGGACGACATCATCGAAGTGTCCGGACCATTTGCTGGATAGTTACATTATTTAAGGAAACAGGAAGTGTCCAGCCACATGTGAAACATCAACCATGACCTGCAACAAATGATGATGCCCTAGTAGGTGTTTTAGCTGCTGGGGCAGCTTATCCACACATCAGTAGCAGAAAAATTGCGCGAGAATTGGGAATCTCAAAAACGTCGGTGTTGAGAATGCTACATCAACATCGATTGCACCCGTACCATATTTCTATGCACCAGGAATTGCATGGCGATGACTTTGGATGTCATGTACAGTTCTGCCACTGGGCATAAGAGAAATTACGGGACGATGAAAGATTTTTTGCGTGCTTTCTATTTAGCGATGAAGCATCATTCACCAACAGCGGTAACCTAAACCGCCATAATATTCACTATTGGGCAACGGAAAATCTACGATGGCAGTGACAAGTGGAACAGCAGCGACCTTGGCAGGTTAATGTATGGTGTGGCATTAAGGGAGGAAGGATAATTGGCCCCCATTTTATCGATGGAAATTTAAATGGTGCAATGTATGCTGATTTCCTGCGTAATGTTCTACCAATGTTACTACTAGATGTTTCACTGCATGACAGAATGGCGATGTACCTCCAAAATGATGGATGTCCGGCACATAGTTTGTGTGCGGTTGAAGCAGTATTGAATAGCATATTTCATGACAGGTGGATTGGTCGTCAAAGCACCATACCATGGCCCGCACGTTCACCGGATCTGACGTACCTGGATTTCTTTCTGTGGGGAAAGTTGAAGGATATTTGCTATCGTGATCCACCGACAATGCCTGACAACATGCGTCAGTGCATTGTCAATGCATGTGCAAACATTACGGAAGGCGAACTACTCACTGTTGAGAGGAATGTTGTTACACGTATTGCCAAAGGCATTGAGGTTGACAGACATCATTTTGAGCATTTATTGCATTAATGTGGTATTCACAGGTAATCATGCCGTAACAACATGCATTCTCAGAAATGATAAGTTCACAAAGGTACATGTATCACATTGGAACAACCGAAATAAAATGTTCAAATGTACCTACGTTCTGTATTTTAATTTAAAAAACCTACCTGTTACCAACTGTTCGTCTAAAATTATGAGACATATGTTTGTGACTATTACAGCGCCATCTATCACAAAGCGAAAAAAGTGGTCCAACTAAAACATTCATATTTCTTTACGTTGTTGTTGTTGTGGTCTTCAGTCCTGAGACTGGTTTGATGCAGCTCTCCATGCTACTCAATCCTGTGCAAGCTTTTTCATCTCCCAGTACCTACTGCAACCTACATCCTTCTGAATCTGCTTAGTGTATTCATCTCTTGGTCTCCCTCTATGATTTTTACCCTCCACGCTGCCCTCCAATACTAAATTGGTGATCCCTTGATGCCTCAGAACATGTCCTACCAACCGATCCCTTCTTCTGGTCAAGTTGTGCCACAAACGTCTTTTCTCCCCAATCCTATTCAATACTTCCTCATTAGTTATGTGATCTACCCATCTAATCTTCTGCATTCTTCTGTAGCACCACATTTCGAAAGCTTCTATTCTCTTCTTGTCCAAACTATTTATCGTCCATGTTTCACTTCCATACATGGCTACACTCCATACGAATACTTTCAGAAATGACTTCCTGACACTTAAATCAATACTGGATGTTAACAAATTTCTCTTCTTCAGAAACGCTTTCCTTGCCATTGCCAGCCTACATTTTATATCCTCTCTACTTCGACCATCATCAGTTATTTTGCTCCCAAATAGCAAAACTCCTTTACTACTTTAAGTGCCTCATTTCCTAATCTAATTCCCTCAGCATCACCCGACTTAATTAGACTACATTCCATTATCCTTGTTTTGCCTTTGTTGATGTTCATCTTATATCCTCCTTTCAAGACACTGCCCATTCCATTCAACTGCTCTTCCAAGTCCTTTGCTGTCTCTGACAGAATTACAATGTCATCGACGAACCTCAAAGTTTTTATTTCTTCTCCATGAATTTTAATACCTACTCCGAATTTTTCTTTTGTTTCCTTTACTGCTTGCTCAATATACAGATTGAACAACATCGGGGAGAGGCTACAACCCTGTCTTACTCCCTTCCCAACCACTGCTTCCCTTTCATGTCCCTCGACTCTTATAACTGCTATCTGGTTTCTGTACAAATTGTAAATAGCCTTTCGCTCCCTGTATTTTACCCCTGCCACCTTTAGAATTTGAAAGAAAGTATTCCAGTCAACATTGTCAAAAGCTTTCTCTAAGTCTACAAATGCTAGAAACGTAGGTTTGCCTTTTCTTAATCTTTCTTCTAAGATATTACGTATTACACGAATATGTAATAAAAAATGGGGTTCCTATTTTAAAAAACACAGTTGATATCAGTTTGAGCTATGGCAGTGCCTTATAGCAGGCCAACCATTGCGCCAGCTGGTTTCCCCCTTCGAGCTAGACAAATTTCGTTCTTTGTAGTTTTTTCGTTTGACACTTATTTCATGAGAAATTTGGCCTGGTCACGATCAATGGTCTACCCTGTATATAAAAAATTACCGATTTTATTAGGTCTTGAAGTAATGCATGTAAAAATTTTAACATTTTCAACTGGTGTAGATTATATTTTAGAAAATAAAATAAAATACTTCCCATGCAAGTTTATAAGTAATATACATATCATTTTATTTGGAAAATTGCAAATTTTATAATCAGATAAAAACCCAAAAAAGTGAAAAAGAATGTTTTCCCCTTCTAACTCCTCTTAAAGTTATGGAAATGTGCAAGCTTTCGGAGCCAGTGGCTTCTTCTTCTGGCAGAAACAATGAAGGGGAAGGAAAAGGGAAGAAAGAAAAGGCTTGTCAAGGTTTAGGAAATGGGGAGAGTTGCAGAAAAGCTGCAGAGAAACCCAGGCCAGGACAGACTTACTGAATGGGATGAGAAATATGTAACTAAACCAGTCCATCTCTCATACCACCAGCAGATGTGAAGTATTCTTGTGATTGGTAGTAAGTCATAAATATTAAATTATTTTCAATGTATGTTCATATGTAATACTGCATGTACCTTTGAGGTATCATTGGGCCCATTGGGAAGAGGATCAAAATTAGGCCACTGCTTTCTAATTATTTGGAGCATTTCATTAAATGAGACCATCTTCCCATCATTCCATTTGTTGCCGCTGAAAGGCATGTACTCAATAAATCTTACATCAACATTTTCCTCTTTTGTTAATTCCACAAAACTGCACACTTCATCTTCATTAAAACCTCGCATTACAACACAATTTATCTGTGGAAGAAAGACACCATTAAAAACTTGGTATCAGATAAAGCATGGTTTAATCAGAGTTTGAAAGACTTTTTGATAGACAACTCATCCTACTCTATAGATGAATATCTTAACAGTGGCTGTTAGGCCAGCTTAAATAAGAATGTCTGTTAGATTTCAGTTCTGAGAGCACTTTGTCATAACAGTCAAGATTATGTATTTTTGTTTGATAAATTTATTAATAGTGCATAACAATATTTCAGTCTGACAGCGTATCAATTCTGAAAAAAAAAGCTGTTCCAGTTTGTATTGTATTCACCTAGTTTGACAATCTCCTGACAAATGATCAGGGTATTCAAATGTTTTATATTTTTTATGTTATACTTTCTGGCATGTTACTCACCCATGAGAATCATCTCATGTTTTGGGTCTTGGAACAAAAGCTGAATCTAATCTAATCTAACCTACAAAATAATGGTTCTACAAGTCTGTTGTTATATTTGTATACCTCACTGATTCTGTTAAATTAATCTTTTTCTCTCCTTTTGGAGAATGTCTGAATTTATCTTAGCATGCCAAGCTGTTAACCTTCTTAACAATTTACGAAAATTAAACTACATACATCTCCAATCTTTTTCCCCACTCCAACGCACACATCTTTTGCTGAAGGTATTATTTTAACTATTACATTAAATTAAGAAGCTTTCTTGAAACTGTGCTGCCATTTGTGAAACAAGGTTAAAAGTGTTCTCAAGATAAAAGGTCTTCACAAAAGGAGCATTTAGTATCTGTGCAGGTGGTAATACTGACAGCCTTCATATAAACAAACCCAAATGGTAGAACATCCTGCTTTACACATACACGCAATGGCAGAAAAAAGGAAAAGAGCACACCTTTCATTCAAGCATTGAATATATAAACTGATGAGACAAAACACTATGACCTCCTGTTTGATAATGTGTTTGTCCACTGTTGGAACACAATACAGCAGTGATTTTGTGTGGGACAAGTTCAACAAATTTCAGGTATGTTCCCAGCATTATGTGAGGTATGTTCCCAGCATTATGCAGCACCGCATGTGTAAGCACAGGTCATGTAATTCCCATAAATTGGAGATCAGTGGTTTCTGGGTGCAGAACTGGTATCTGATAGCATCACAGATGTATTCCATCAGATTCAGAAGGGGTGAATTTGATTCTGGCCTCGTGACACTGAAAGTCATATTGTTGAAACATGTCACCTTCATTAGAGACAGGGTGTGGACAGTGCACAATAATGTTCACACAGAACAAAGCTGTTATGGAGCCTTCAGTTACTACCACAGGACCCACAGAAGACCAGGTGAATGTCCTCCATAGCATAATATTGCTCCCACTGGCCTAAGTCTGTAGCAAAGTGCACCTTTCAAGCACCAATTCACTCTGTTGACGGTGTATGTGCACAAAACCGTCAAGCAGGTGTAATGCGAAACACGAATGATTCAACCAGATGACACATTTCTATTGATTCACTGCCCAGTCTCAATGCTCCTGAGCCACAGAAATTGTAATTCAGCAGTGTTGTCAACATGGGAACATACGGGGGTTGTCTGCAGCAGAGCCCTATGTTTAACAATGTGCAATGAATGGTGTGCTCTGAAATACTCGTGCTTCCACCAGCACTGTGTC
This sequence comes from Schistocerca piceifrons, assembly GCF_021461385.2. Lineage (NCBI taxonomy): Eukaryota > Metazoa > Arthropoda > Insecta > Orthoptera > Acrididae > Schistocerca > Schistocerca piceifrons. The sequence goes on from NC_060149.1 coordinate 960,792,476, forward strand.
ATCAGACGTGCCACAGAAATTAGCTTCCTCAGCCGAATGTCATCTTTTTCAAAGGAACCATCCCAGCATTTGTCTTAAATCCTTTAGGGAAATCAAGGAAAACCCAAATTTTGATGGCCCGATGGGACTCGGGTCCGTTGTCCTCTCGAAGGCAAGTCCACTGTCTGACCACTGTGGTGGCATGACCTAGTCTTAATTAAGCCAGAAAATCCTGGGAAATGCTGACATACTTATTGATTTAAGATATAACAATTTAAAACAATCCTTTCATGAATTTCACTACAATTTTCTGCTCTTTTGAAAAAAAAATTCTTTTGACTGTTTTGATGTTGTTTATTATGTTTAAATAATGATGGCAGTCTCTATAAAAGGGCAGTTTGACTTTTAAGTTTAGTTATACTGTTTTAAACTACATCCTTCATCTATTTGTCCACCCAGAAGTGCTATAGGATATAACTTGAAGACTATGGTGAGGTGGTGGGGGACAGTCATGTGTTGAGAAGGAGGTGCTGCCAGAAATTAAGTGTGTGAGGTGACGTTATTGACACTGCATACAGGGAAAATAAAAATACTCTATTCCATATTCATTTACAATCTTCGTCTGGCCCCCATATGGTTTTACTTTTCTCCAATAAGAAAAAAGAAATTGTCAGTAACTGTCTTTATAAGGTCTTAAAAGGAAACAAACAATAGAAAATCTGGGCTGGAATAATGACCATATTATAAAAAAGATACATTGCTATTCACTGTATACAGGAGATGTTAGGTCACAGACAAGCACAACAAAAAAGACTACTAAACACATAAGCTTTCGATCAGAAAGTCTTCTTCCAAAGTGGACAAAACACACACACACACACACACACACACACACACACACACACACACACACACACACACGACCGTTGCGCATCATCATGGGAGAAACAACGGTCGTGTGTGTGTGTGTGTGTGTGTGTGTGTGTGTGTGTGTGTGTGTGTGTGTGTGTGTGTGGGAAGGGGGGGGGGGGGGGTTGCACCAAAAGCTTACGTGTTTAATAGGTGGTGTATTTTTTTTTTTTTTCCCCCTGCCTGCAACACAACATCTACACTATACAGTGAGTGCCAATCTATCATTTGATAATACTGTCGTTACCACCTTGCCAAGAGGCATATTGTGGAGTAATCCGAAGGGCTCTACTAATTTGTACAAGAGGGAGGAGAGCACAATCTCAATGTAAGTTTTTAGAAAACTGGTATGTGCATTAATTCTGCAAACCTTTCAGAAAGGACATGGTATGCATTTCATTCAGCAAGATGAGTAATAAACAATATTAGCAATACTGCATCAAACTTGTTCACTTTCATCTTTGGATTAAACATTCGATTTCAGAGAGTACAGAATTTGGCAGAATCAAATTTTGGGGATATGTGGAACTGGGACAATGGCGTATTTTTTACCCATTCAACAAACTAAGCACTGCTGATTGCTACTTTTATTGTGTCTGCTGCTGCAATGCATATATGAAACTGTAAGTGCAGCATCTATGATGGAATAAAATGTTATACAAATGAAACAAACAGGCACAGTGAAATAGAGTAGTATGGCTCATCATTTCGGTCTCACAGATTAGCAGGTGTTGACTTGAAAGATAATACTTAAGAAGTTGAATCCAAAGGAGAGGATGTACCGTATTTACTCAAATCTAAGCCGCACTTTTTTTCCGGTTTTTGTAATCCAAAAAACCACCTGCGGCTTAGATTCGAGTGCAAAGCAAGTGGAAGTTCTGAAAAATGTCGGTAGGTGCTGCCACAACTAACTTCTGCCGTCGAATATATGTAGCGCTACACAGGCATGCTTCGTAGGCACAAAGATAAATACTGGCGCCAAAACCTCTGTGTCAGTAAATAAATTAAGAAAAAAGGTGGAAGACAATTTTCATACATTATCCAACGAAGTAAATACAAATTCCGTATTGTTCATCTTCGAATGTAGCAGAACTTCAATGTATTACGAAAATCCGACTGGCAAGACTGTTTGGGATGTTTGTCAATATGGCCAACTCTACGTTCTGAATTTATTCCTACCTGTGAGAAGAGATGGTTGCTAATAGGAACCTGATGAAATGTGAATCACATGCAGTATTCTCTTCATCATAAGAGTAATACGAATATAAACATTTTGCCACGTATTCTTTCATGTTTGCTGCTATCTTATTTAAATCCTGTCTGCCTAATAAACTACGAAACTAGAGTGAGACAACAGCAAACGCGGAAGGATATACATATCGTGTCATGTTTATATTCATATTATTCTTATGCCTAATAGTGATACAGTCAGAAATGAAGCACGGCAACTGACTAGATTTTTAAATCTAAGATGACTCTAATTTCTGTGCAGAATTTGATGTACTAAAGAAGCGGCCGCAAAGATTTTCAAATGGAGGAAAAGTTTTCGCCTAACTCTCGTTCAGAACATGTTCTATCATACGCAGTCTATTATTTGGTTCTTGTTGATCATTATCAAAGAAAGCAGCAGTGTAAGTAACAAGAAATAGTAGTCTCTTGCCATTGTTCCGCTAATGAGATGATTTCTTTCTCTCTCTCTCTCTCTCTTTTTTTTTTTTAATTGTAGGCGGCGGTAGCGTGCACAAAAGCAAGCCATGCCGCGAGCGACGACAGTCCGCAAACACGCACTATCAGAATGCGACAAACAATGCATGACACAGTACAGTAATGCATTTTCAGCTTAGAGTGACATAAACGCCTATAACAAGGAAAACGGCACTTATCAGATCAAAGCAAAATAAGCAATCGATTCAAACCAGACGATGCATGTGAAAAAGGAAGGGTACCAGTATAAATACGGACGGAGCGCCCAACGCATAGCAAAGGCTACCTGGTAAAGCTTAACTGCTAAGCTTATGACTCGAACCAAACTACTGTAGCTGTATCGTCAATCATTCGACCTAAGTTGTGTCTCATATTACAATGGACCGACTTTGTTTCGATTTGGAGGTGCGGCCTAAAACTTTTCTCTCCCCTTGAACTTCGAGTCTCAAATTTCAGGTGCAGCTTAGATTCAGGAATTTTTTTTTTCCTTCCTTTATTTCGAGTCTCATTTTTCAGGTTTGAGTGCGGCTTAGATTTGAGTAAATACGGTAGGTGGTATTTCAACTAATTCTAACTATGAAATAAAACAAAGTACAGCAGGGAGCTCTGACGAATCAAAGAGCAGCAATGAAGATTCTGATGAATAGTAAAGTATGAGTTAAGAAATAAGATGCTACTGAGATCGTAAATTTTTGTTGTGTTGATGAATCTGTTAACAAACATATTCAAAAATGCACTGAAACATTGGCACATGTAGTGTTGGGAGGTGATAAACTGTCATTACTGTTAGAGGAGCTCCGTATTTCTTGCTGTTCTACTCCTACATGACACTGTATCTGAAGGTATAGAATGAATCTTCACTGGCTAGAGAAATGGGTAACACAATTTTACAAGTCTCTGCTGTCATGTAATCTCTTCAGGGAAATCGTGACTGTACTAAGATTCGGTTTGTGGTTGACAAGGTCAGAGTCATTAAGAAATGCAAGGCAGCTACCATGTCAGTCCTAGAAGAGAGAGACATAGCAAACTGTCAAAGGATGTACATTCCCGGTGCATATGTTTGTGGTGATGTACTAACCAAGTAATACTGTGTGTCAGGCAGCGCATTACTCAAGAACCATCATGGAAGAATGTGGAGTGGTAATTTATGTAAAAAACAACATATCTTACAATGCATTAGATTTAAAGAGCCATTGTATAGAGCAACAAATTGAAGTATGTGGTGTTGAGATTACTGTAAATGACTTCACGGCTGTAGTGTTAGCACTGTATAGAACTCCCTCAGGGAATTTGAATGTATTTCTTGAGCACTTAGATTCTTCATTATCCATACTGTACTCAAAGTCCAAGAACTTGATAATTTCTGGTGACTTTAATGTTGATTTCCTAAATGAGAGCAATAGTAAAGCTGATTTAGTACATTTAATGGAGTCTTATAATCTGATGGCAATAGTAGATTTCCCAACTCGGGTTACTGTTAACAGTAAAAGTCTGATAGATAATATATTTATAGATAAGTCTACATGGAATGAGATCACTGTACATCCAATCCTTGGCGTTTCTGATCATGGTGGTCAATTGCTTAGGCTCAATTACATCAGTGTGTGCAACAGTTCCGAGCATTCTTGGAAATCTTTTAGGATAATAAATGAACAGGGCCTTAAAAAATTCAATGATAGCCTAAAATAGATAGACTGGAGCCGAGTTTATAGGGAAACAGATGTAAACAAAAAGTACAATTCATTTTTAAATGAATTCATGTCTGTATTTGAGTCCATCTTTCCCAAAAAAGTAGTTAGAAATAGTCATATAGGCAATGCCAAGAAGTCTTGGATCACTACAGGGATAACAACATCTTGTAGAACAAAGAGAATGTTATAAAGTTCTCTCAGGACTTGTAATGATCCAAAGAAACGACAACACTACAAACTTTACTGTAGCATTCTCAAGAAGGTTATAAATAAATCTAAAAATATGTGCATAAAATCAGAAATTGAAAGCTCAGAAAATAAAATTAAAACTATATGGAATGTAATAAAGAGGGAAACTGGCAGGACAACAGGGAACATGTCTCAGGTAGAGATTAAAACAGGGGACAGTATCATTAAGAAACCTGAGTTGGTTGCAGAAATATTTAATAACCACTTTTTGAGAGCAGCAGAGAAGACAGGCTGTAATGGTTCCATGGAAGAATCATTGTCCCTCCTACAGAAAGCTATTAGCAACAGAATCCCACAGTTATCCTTATCTCCAGTTACTGTAAGCGAAGTCATAAGAGTAATTAGATCATTAAAAAATAAAAATTCTGCTGGTGTGGACAATATTTCTAGTAAAATTCTGAAACACTGTTATAAATTTGTTAGTCCCATCTTATGCAACATATACAATGCATCCCTACAAGATGGGATTGTCCCTGACAGACTTAAGTTGGCTGTAGTGATTCCTCTCTTTAAAAAAGGGGATAAAAGCATTGTTACAAACTATCGCCCAATATCCCTATTAACTACCTTCTCGAAAATTCTAGAAAAACTCGTGCACAGGAGGATTGTAGACCATCTCAACTACCATAGTATCTTAAGCAAAAATCAGTTTGGTTTTCGTGCCGGTCTTTGTAGTGAACAGGCAATATTCTCTTTCAGCAACCAAGTTCTGGAAGCCATTAACAAAAAAATGTCTCCAGTGGGTATTTTTTGCGATCTTATGAAAGCTTTTGACTGTGTAAACCACCAAATTCTTTGGAAAAAGGCAGAATACTATGGTTTAGGTGGTACTGTTGGCTTGCGGCTACAATCATATCTACAGGATCGGAAGCAGACTGTAATGCTAAATGGCTCTTCTGGAGAACCTGCCTCGTCTGAATGGGGCACGATAACGTGTGGTGTGCCTCAAGGCTCCGTTTTGCGCCCACTGCTTTTCCTCATCTTTATTAATGATCTTCCTCTTTGTTCTGAGACAAACAGCAAATTTACCCTGTTTGCCGATGATACCACAATTCTAATTGACGATTTGATTGATGATGATCTTGAAAAAACTACAAATACTGTTTTTAATGACATCATAAATTGGTTCTCCTCAAATGGTCTCTCACTCAATGCAGATAAAACTCATTATATGAGGTTCCATACATCACATAGTAATCCCGATGAAATTGACATAAAATGTAGAGATCAACCAATACAGAAAGTTGAAGACACAAAATTCTGGGTGCTTACATAGACAGTAAATGTAATTGGTCAGTTCACATTCTTCATCTATGTAAAAGACTTAGCTCGGCAACATTTTCATTACGGGTAATTTCTTCAGTGGCTGAAGTTGACTCTTTTAAGGTTGCCTACTTTGGCAACTTCCACTCATTGATGTCATATGCTATCATATTCTGGGGGAACCAACCACTTGCAAAAAAAGTTTTCACCATCCAAAAAAAAGCAATCAGAATAATGTGTGGGGTCCATCAAAGACACTCTTGCAGGCACTTGTTTCGGAAGATAGGTATCCTAACAACTGCCTCACAGTTTATTTTTTCCTTGCTGACCTTTGTGTGCAAAAATTATTCCATCTACCAAGACAACAGTAAATTCCATGGTTATAACACCAGAAACAAAAACAATCTACATTTAGAAATGAAACGTCTCACTCTGGTACAAAAAGGAGTTTACTACTCCAGCATTAAGTTGTTCAATGCTCTACCACTACATATCAAATGTGTTCATACAGAACTGCCAAAATTTAAACTAGTTCTCAAAGATTACCTGACAGAGAAATCTTATTATACTGTGGATGAATACCTGAAATAAAATGTATACCATCACTAAACTTATTGTGTCTAGAAGTAGTTCAATTGATTTTATTGTGCATTTGGGCATTAGCACACTTTTTGCAACAGCAGATTGGCTGTACATGTATTTACTCTTGTAGGCCTAATATCTGATTTAACTTTGTGCTCTTATCTTTAACCTTTATTTGAAACTCCTTTTTCTGTCAAACGGTTGTTATGTTGTCTAGCTGACAGTGTATCTGTTACTGTATTTATAGTATGTCTTACTTAAACTATGTACAATTTGCCATTGAATTGCCCTTGTATTTATTGTAAGTTTAAATTGAAACCTGTACAATTTGACACATTCTATATCCTTGTGATTGACTCACTAACTGGATCTATGGAACAAGAAATAAATAAATAATTAAATAAATAAATAAATACTGAAGTGTGATCCAAGTCGCACAAATATGGCTTTAATAATAACCTCCAAACAATATGCCTCTAAGGACTCAACAAGACACAGAACACTGATGTGCACATTACAAACTAGAATCACACAGAGAGTCAGTCAGCACTGTTCCACACTTATATATGTGCGAGTCATCAGCAGATGGCACGGCAGGGACCGCGCCGCACGCTTGGCTCCCAGAGACGGAATCCAGCAGCCAGCCTGCAATGATCAGTCGGTGACCAATTTAAAGACGCATGTACGGCAACACCACTCTCGGTGCACTCACGCTGACACGTACTAGTAGCACGATACAGCAGTGATGAGTAGTAGTACCCCTCCTGTCTTGCGCGCCTTTTATCTGGCTCTACAATTTACTTTCCTAGACCCACACAAATGCCCGATCCTCCTAATTCAATTTGCCCTGCAGACTACTCAAAATTCATAAAGAAAAAGAAGCCACAATTGCACTTTGTGTGCCAGTTACTTTCCAATACATTGGCACCAGCTGATCTTATTTAAGAATACTCAACTTTCGTAGCCATACAGCACATCCTTTGCTTCCTGGCCTAAATCCAAGTTAACTCCCAGCGCCCCTGCCCCCCCCCCCCCCCCCTTCACACACACACACACACGCCGCTCCCCCCCCTCTCGCCACCACCCAAATCAGCTAGTTGTGTGCTGTTATCTCACGTCACACCCTAGTCTATGAGTGCCCAGCTGTCTGTCGCCTGACCCCTCTACCTGTACCCCTAGCTAGCCCACAGATGGCTCCCCACTCTCCCACGAGCCACTAAATGCTTCCCTCCAAACCCCTCCCATCTCTCTCCATCTCTCACATTGCCTCAACCCACCCCATCCTACCCTACTCTAAAGCCCCACCTCACTCCAGAACACTCACCGTGGGCCAGTAAAGAGCTGGCAGTTGAGCGACCACAGCATAAGGAGACATGCGCATGTGAGTGTGTGTGTGTGTGTGTGTGTGTGTGTGTGCGCGCGTGCGCATGTTTTCCCTACAGCTAGAAAAAGAAAGTGCATTCTGGAAGCTCGCCAAGCAACGTACCTTTTAGTTTGGAAGGTAGAAGGCGAGGTACTGGTGGAAGTAAAGCTGTGAGGACGGGTCGTGAGTCGTGCATGGATAGCTCAGATGGTAGAGCACTTGCCCACAAAAGGCAAAGGTCCCAAGTTTGACTCTTGGTCCGGCACACAGTTTTAATCTGCCAGGAAGTTTCATATCAGTGCACACTCCAATCTCATTCTACATACCTTTTGTTCTTGTGCCTATCGATGAGACAGTGCTTCTGCCTTTTGGTGAGCCATCTCCTTTATTCCTAAATAATTCGTAATTTTCAACAGAAACTTTCCGTACGTTATTATTGCATCCTACATTACAATATGCAATTTCCACAATATGTGGTCATCTGTGAATATAATGGGGGTAACAACTGTAGGAGACCAAAAACTGACTGCAGTAAGCAAGTTCAAGTTATTGTACACTGCAGTAGTTACGCAGAGGTGAAGAGGTTCACACAGGATAAGCTAGCATGGGCAACTCCATGAAACCAATCTTCAGATGGAAGATCACAACAATAAAAACATTTGATTCAGCATACACCAGACTCCAAACAGCATACACAACCTGTATGCTCGGAAACACAGAAAATCATATTGGTTCCATCAGCAGCAAACTTCAGCCCGTAATTGTTATGGAACACTGCGGCGATCTTGTTCATTAATATAACCCAAAACTGGGGAGTAATAAGAGAGTATTGTTGTAACTTCTTATCAACCTGGTTACCAAAATACATATTAAGAAGACTGGTAAAGTGTTATTTTAAAGGGATCACTCCAAAGCGCCACGAAAGTATTTGAGCAATGTATAAAATTAGAGAATCAGTGCACAATATTGAAAGCCTATATACACTATCTATATCTGCATGACTAGTCTGTAATTCACAATTAAATGCTGGCAGAGGGTTCAGAGAACCACCCTCAACCTATTTATCTACCATTCCACCTCCCTACAGCATTTGAGGAAAACCAAACACTTCAATATTTCCGTACAAGCTCTGATTCCTCTTATTTTATTACAATGATCATTTCTCCCTATGTAAGAGGGCTCTAACAAAATATTTTCACATTCGGAGGAGAAAGTTGATGATTGAAATTTTAAGAACCTGCTCCAGCAAAATGATTTTGCTTTAATGACTGCCACCCCAATTCACATGCGATATCTGTGGCATGCACTTTCCTGTTTCCCAATAAAACAAAATGAGCTGCCCTTCTTTGAACTTTTAAATGATGTCCTCTGTCAGTCCTATCTGGTAAGGATCCCACACCATGCAGAATACTCCAAAAGAGGACAGACAAGTATAGTTGTAGATAGTCTCTTTAGTAATCATAATCTTCTAAATGTTTTACTATTAAATCACAGTCTTTTGTTTGCTTTCCCACCGCATTATCTATGTGAGCATTCCAATTTAAGTTATTTGTAAATGTAATTCCTAAGTATTCAGTAGACTTCACAGCCTTTAGATCTGCGTGAATTATCATGTAACCAAAATTTAGTAGATGCCTTTTACTACTCAAGCGGATGACATAACAATTTTTATTATTTAAGGTCAGTTACCACTTTTTGCATCATATGGATAGATAGCCTAAATCATTTTGCAGTTCATTTTGATCATCTGATCACTTTACAAGACAGTAAATGATTTGCAAGACTGTAAATGATAGCATCATCTAAGAGGACTGCTCAGATTCTCTCTTAAATTGTTAATGTAGATCGGCAACAGCAGGTGGTCTGTAACACTTCCTTGAGGAATGTCAGATATCACTTCTGTTTTACTTGATGATTTTCCATCAATTTTTCTGACAGGAAACCACACATCCAGTTGCACAACTGAGACAATACTCCCTAGGCACACAATATGATTAGAAAATGCTTGTGAGGAACTGTTTCAAAAAGTCTTCTGGAAATCTACAAATATGGAATCAATTTGAGATCCTCAGTCGACAGCACTTATTACTTTGTGTGACTAAAGAGCTAGCTGTGTTTTAAAAGGTCGATATTTCTGAATCTATCTTGGCTATTTATCAATGAATCATTATCTTTGAGATAATTCATAATATTCAAACACAATATATGTTCCAAAATCCTAATGCAAATCAACATTAGTGATATGAGTCTGTTATTTAGTAGATTACTCCTCTTTTCTTTCTTGAGCATTGGTGTGACCTGAGCAACTTTTCAGTCTCTAAGTATGGATCTTTATCAAATGAGTGGCTATATATGATTTCTAATGGAGCTATTGTATCAGCATTCTCTGAAAGAAACATAACTGCTTTATGACACTGAGGAGAGCTACTACTAAGTTACTCACAGTTGCAGTTGTTCTTGATTTGAATACTGCAATATTTACTTTGTTGTCTTTGGTGAAGAAATTTCAGAAATCCGTGTTTAGTAACCCTGCTTTAGTAGCACTGTCATCAGTAACATTACCACAGCTATTGCGCAGTGAAGGTATTGGTTGTGTCTTGCCATTGGTGTACTACACATGCAACCAGAACCTCTTTGGATTTTCTTCCAGATTTCAAAACGATGTTTCACTATGGGAACTATTAAACACATCTTGCACTGAAACCCACCCTAAGTTTCGAGCTTCAGTAAAACATCGCTAATCTTGGAGATTTTGCATTCTTTTAAACTTTGACATGCTTTTTTTCATTGCTTCTGCAGCTGAGTTTTGACATATTTTGTGCACCACCCTTTTAATTTATTTGGTATCCTTCCAATTTATTTGGTATATATCTCTTAATTGATGTCGATACTATTTCTCTGAATTTAAACCATGTCTGGTCTACACTTACATAGTCAGACTTGAAGGAGTAGAGACTTAGTAGAGACCGTCTCCTTGGAAGGCATCAAGTTAATTTTTATCTGCTTTCTCATTAAATGCCCTATTGTGTAGGGCTGAAAATTAATAGAGATAAGGCAAACAGAATGTGCAAAGTAAGTGGAAATTACTCGTCTCTTCCCTGATTACAGTGCAATAGAAGATACTACAAGATGTTGACAGATTTCCATATCTCGGTAGCTTTATATGTAATAATGAGGTCACAGATGCAGAAATCACCAGCAGAACTGGAAAATCAGTCCATATGGCAATTAGGTCTGTAATATGTCAACAAATCTTTGACTGTACTCCTTTATCGTTTATATGTGTGAGACTTGGGAAATGTCAGTAAAATCAGCACACAGTCTCCATATTTTTCACCAACAATGCTAGAGATGAATTCTGAAGATGTTAACCCAACCAAGTTACAAACGATGAAGTGCTGAGAATACGACGTCTAGACAGCCTGCACAAAATTATTGTTGAAAGAAGACTGAAGATTGCAGGTTATGTTCTACACATGTAAGGTGGAAGAATCCCAAAATCAACACTGTTGTGGAAATCAATGGACAGATACAGATGTACAGGAAGACCTTTTAACACTTGGAACTTTTGCAATGAATCTTCAATACATGGACACAAACTTGGAGGAAGGTGAGAACTTGGCAGCTGATCGAGTGAACTAGTGGAAACCAGTTCCTTGTATGGTACACAGCAAATCTGAGTAAGTTAGTAAGTAAGTAAGTAAGTAAGTAAAGTAAGTACAACTGGGGATTTTGCAAAACTGTTGGATGATCCATATTATTGTCTATATTTGACACTCTTGGACTTCAACCTTTTCCTTGATGTGTATTCTTCAAATTGTGAGTTTTATGAGAAAGGTGATAGGTACTTACCAATCAGCATTCCCTCACACGAACTGACATTGTCTCTTTGTAAATTCTACTGTGCTAACAATTATCTACTGAGAATCCTCGACTAGGTCTCCGCAGCTCAAATGAGCCAGTTTCTTTTAAATTTCTGTCTTTGGCTATAATTGTCTTCCAAGTATGGTGACACAACATCCTGTCATGAAACTTTTGCCTTTACATTTGTTTACTTTTCTGGACTCTGCCTTTTTCTGCACTGTGCACTAAATACACTATGTGATTAACGCCCAATCTCCAACAGCCAATCGTGAACTGTAAACAGTTGTAAACTCTACCAGGGCACATAACAAACAATTAACATTTGTGTTTTAGTGTTCTAAGCTGTGAGGTCATCAGCGGACAAATAATTTAGTACCTATTCCTGGACAGCCGGAGTGGCCGTGCGGTTCTAGGCGCTACAGTCTGGAACCGAATGACCGCTACGTTCACAGGTTCGAATCCTGCCTCAGGCATGGATGTGTGTGATGTCCTTAGGTTAGTTAGGTTTAATTAGTTCTAAGTTCTAGGCGACTGATGACCTCAGAAGTTAAGTCGCATAGTGCTCAGAGCCATTTGAACCTATTCCTGACGTGCTGTTGTTTGGAACAACAACTGACATGATCCAAAATATTACTTTCTTTTATTATAGCTTCACTTTTATTTTGTCTAATGATTACTAATTTCAGTATCAAATTCCATCATCAAGCCACTATATGATCAGAAAGCATAGTGTATCGTTAAAATATTGTTTAATAAACAGATTACCATTATATCATCATTCCTTAAAGTAATGTCCAAAGTGGAAGGGCAGATGATTAATTTTGAGTATATACAAAAGTCAGAGTACTGAACCGGATATGAAAGAAGGAAAACCAGAAGGGCAGTGAGAGACGGGTGCCTTCTATCACCTTACTTCCTTAATATGTTCATCAAGGAAGTAATAACAACAACAAAGAAAAGATGACAAGAATCAAAAGGTAATTTCTGGAATACTCCAAGGAAATGCGATAGGACCATTACATTTACAATGTATATAAATGATCCAGTAGAAAGTGTCAGAGGCTCCTTAATATTGTTCACAGGTACTACACTTGTCCATCAGAAAGTAGCAACAACAGAAGACAGTATCAATTTGCACAATGACCTGCAGAGGATTGGTGAATGATGCAGGCTCTGGCAGTTGACCCTGCACATAAATAAATGTAACATATCACACACACACACACACACACACACACACACACACACACAGGAAAAGAAATCCAATACTGTCAATACTGTACAACTACACTATTAATGACAAATTGCTGGAAACAGAATCTACCATAAAATATCTAGAAGTAACTATCCAGAGCAACCTTAAAGAGGAATGACCACATAAAACAGCAATAGAAAAGCAGATGCCAGACTAAGATTCACAGGAAGAATCTTAAGTGAATGTAAATTACCTCTGTGTCCTTACCCAGTAGGACTGACAGAAGAGAGAAAGAAGATACAATGAAGTGCGGAGTGTTTTGTCACAGGATCATTTATTCGCTGTGACATCATTACAGATATGCTCAGCAACTCTAGTGGTAGATGCCATAAGAGAGCAGTTGTGCATCACGGAAAGATTTACTACCCAAATTTCGAGAGAGTAGTTTCCGAGAAGAGTCTGACAACATAATAGTTTCTCTCATATACAATTCACGAAATGATCACGAGAAGAAAATTTGAGAAGTTAAGAGCTAATACAGAAGCGTACTGACAGTCATTCTTCCCAAGCACTGTTCACAAGTGGAACAAGGCGGAGGGGATCAGTTGGTGGCATGAGACGTACCCCCTGCCACACACAGTTAAGTGGTTTTTGGAGTATGATGTCGATATGGAAACTTAATTGCATGCATATACACTGCAGATTGACAACATCGCAATAGTAAATCAGAGTAGGAACTAAATAAAATGTTTCAGGCCTTAAATCAAGAAGTGGTAAAACTAAAGCTAAAAATGAATACAAAGAAGACAAAAGTTATGGCTACAGACAAGAAAGGAGGTGGAGGTAGGACTGACACAAGAACAGGCAATGAGCAACTCATGAAAGGGACTGAAATTCACTATCTCAGTAGCATTTTGCAAGAAAACAATCAATATTTCAAGGCATTCAAGAAAAGAAAAGCACAGGTGAAGAGTTCCTTCCAAAATAAGAAGAAGCTGCAACTGAATAAACATATCAGCTTCCACATTAAGAAAATATTTGTAAATACTTTTGTGTGGAGTGTTCTGACACACAGATGCAAAATCTGTACATTAGAAAAGCCAAAGAAAGCTCGCCTCAAACCTGCTGAAATGTGGTTCTGGAGGAGAAGTACAAGAACTAGCTGCATTGACAGAAAAGTTAAAGGAAATAGGAGACAAGAAAGAACCACTGAAAGTTATAGGCCAGGGCAAAGCAAAATACACTGGACACTTAACTGGAGACGATAATCTTTTAAAAAACATTTCTGAAGGCAAGATCGTAGGTAAGAAAACAAGGGGATGACTGAGAACATCCTACTTAAACAATATGATCAATGAATGGGATTTTCTTCACACATGGAGATGAAGACAACTGCTGAAGAGAGAAAGCTGTGGCTGCAGAGACAAGGTTTAACCTTTTGGAAGAGTAAGGACAAACTAATACAAAATATGAGTCTGCATGGTAGCTACATATGGAATAAATGACAACTTCTTGTGTGCAGTCATCAAGTCACTTACCCCTGTAGGTGTCTTATCTACTAAAAGTAAAGGTCACTGTTGTGCTTTCAATAGATGTGAACTGCACCCTGAAAATGGTATGTCTAGTTTGCAGTTGTACAGAAGCTTTTTATTTTGCAAAATGGTTCAAATGGCTCTAAGCAGTATGGGACTTAACGTCTGAGTTCATCAGTCCCCCAGACTTAGAACTACTTAAACCTAACTAACCTAAGGACATCCCAGCCTGAGACAGGATTCGAACCCGCGACCGTAGCAGCAGCACGGTTCCGGACTGAAGTGCCTAGAACCGCTTGGCCACAGTGGTCAGCTTTTATTCTGCAAAGAAATTTTTGATAATAAGATGAACTGATGCTGGTACTTGCTACTGAAACCAGTAGTACTTAGACACAACAAAAGTGTGACTACAGAATTAAGAATAATTTTTCCAAACAATCGAGTATTTTTTCAAAACAACACCACAATAGAGGAAACTTATTTTAAACTAAAGACACAAAAGAAAAAAAGAGAAACTGTAAAGATCTTGAGTCTCATAAGACTCTCTTGGGAGGAAAATATAAGATATTTAATTGGTAAACTTGCAAGGCATACTTTTTTATGTTGTATAAACTATGAAACTGTTAGCATCGTCAGCTAAAATTTACTTCTTCTGTCTTAATATACCTTCCTTCACTTACAGCTGCAGTGTGGAGACAGGGGTGAGGGTGGGAGCGGTGATGGGGGCGAGGGTGAGGGCGTACTGCTTTAAAATGGTGATTCTTGTATTGATATTCTTAACAACAGATTTATATCTTTTGCTTATGAAAGTCTGCATGCGATGACAGCTGCACTAGTAATACCTTCACAGGGTCGTATTCAAGTTGCAAGGCTAGATCTATGCCAGCCATGACACGCTCCCAGCCTTTCCTCCTCGTGATCTGGTTGTAGCGTTGGGACTGCAGGGTGTCTAAGCTGATGTTCAGACCGTCAAGCCCTGCCCTCTGCAAGGCAACCAGCTGTCTTGTCAACATGAGGCCATCGGTTGTCATTAAGACACTTTCGAGATCTTTTATTTTCTTCAAGGCACCTGTGAAACAGCAAATTACTCTAAAGAAACTGAAACAAATAATTTGTAACATTGCTGCTGCATATGAAACAAACCTCCAGTTGATAAATTGAAAATACAAATTCCTTAAAAGTTAACTGTACTTTTGCCCTAATACAAAGAGATAAGAAGGGTTAATAAACTGAATTGAAGAATGCAAGTTAAGATAGCAATGAAAAAATAATTAGAGGCATGAGATCACCTACTGCAACAGGGAAATGGGAATCAATATGAACCATTACCCAGCTACTGTCAACTGATTCCATGTCTCCATGCACACTGTATAAACCACTGTGGGTTGTACGACAAAGTACATTGTTGTACCACACATTATGGTTTTTCCCCATTCAATGCTCATGTGGAGTGTGGGAAGAATGATTCTTTAAATGGTTCTGTGCATGCTGTAATTAATCTTGCCTTCATGGTCCCTATAGGAGTGATACATATGCGGTTATTGTATAATCCCTAAATACCTCACTTAATACAGGTTCCTGAAATTTCATAAGTTGGGTTTTGTCATATATTTGGCGTCTATCTTCACTTGTCTGGCATTTCCAATTTTTAGTAGCTTCTTGATGCTCTCCCATGCATCAAATAAATCTATGATCAATCATGCTACACTATTTTGTATACATTCAATGTCTGCCATTAGCCTTATTTGTTATGGGTCATACTTAAGCAATATTCTAGAATGGGCCACACAAGTATTTTGTAAGCAATGTCCTCTATAGACTGATTACATTTTCCAGTATCTTACCAATGAATTGAAGTCTGCATTCTGCTTTGCCTACAAGTGAGTCTATGTCACCATTTCGTTTCATCCAGATATTTGTATGAGTTGACCAATTAAAACTGTGATTATTTGATAATGTAGTCATACAATACTGTCTTTTATTTGTTTTGTGATGTGCTCCAATTTACATTTCTGAAAACTTAAACTCAGTTGCCTATCTTTGGACCAATTTGAAATGTTATGATCTGACTCAAATTTGTGCAGATTTTTTTCAGGCAATAATTCATTATAGACAACTCTATCATCCAGGAAAAGTATGAGGCTCCTTATAATATCGTCTTCCAGAACATTAAGGTACAACATTAATATAATGGTATAAATTGCTATAACTGTATAAATAATTTTATAAGTGTGTAAAATACATTGAACTACTTGTTACAACAAAACATTGTACTGGTATACTCAGCAAGATGTTAAATCAGCAGATAGCTACATTTTATGTTCAACATTTTGTGTACAGCATATATGCTGGAAAGGATTTATACCCAAATTAAAGAAATCTGAAGAAATGGTAAGGTGTTTCTGGAAAAAAAATCCATAAAAACTCATACAGTCCAATTTGCTATTATGTCACTGTTACTGAAATATAATACAAAGTAACTGAATTCGATGAACATTCTCAGAGTGCAATATGCCTCAGAGTGAAATGCACAGTAATGTCAACATTATTTTTCAAGGCTATGTTTGTGAAAATGGATGAAAGCAAACCACACATTTTGTTCTCAATCTGCGGAAGCATTATGCACTGTGAAACACTGTACTGCTGTTCTACATAAAAGCTGTCTCATTGCCAACATCTTTCCCCTGCTGGCTGTTCTACACTTCTCATCACTGATTCAACATGTTGTAAGATATTTTATGCTGTATGACACCACAGTCCAATCTGGTTAGGATAGCATAAAAATAATATATGAATTTCAGTATTGAAACTGGAACAGCAGAACAGCTCTCATCACACTGGATATCAAATCGAGGTTGGATTACAGCCATGGGTACATCATTTCATGCTACTCAACTGTATGTCATATGTCAGAGTTCATCAACTGTAGTGGCTGGCGACTGGTGGCTGGCGACTGGTGGCATAGCCATCTCTTGGCATCCAGTGAACAGACGTTCTACACAGGTGACAGATTTGAAGAAAATGCTGGATACGGCAACAGTGGAACACTCTCTGTATCGAGGTAGCTCAGTACAGCTCAGGTGATGTGTAGTCTTGCATTATCTTGTTAAAAGATAACATCACGGAGCCCTTGAGAATAGGGCACAGCGATAGGCCTTAACAAAACACAAATGCAATGGCTGCTGTCCAAATTACTGGCTATGTGAACCAGAGGTTGTGACATGTATCCAGTTGCACCCCATACCATCACATCACATGCTGGACCCGCATGTGAATGACAGGTACAATCTGGCCAGGTCTGTTGGCATCAGAGCCTCCACACACGAGTACATCAATTGTGACGATGTTGCAGAACCGAGACTCATCTGATACGATGACACAGTGCCATTCCTGTGTCTGGCATTGTTGTCAGTTGCACTGCTGTCGGTTCACCTCTCTCTAGAGCTGCATTAAGGGCTTGACAGTCTATGCTGCTCCAGATGCCATCACATTGTCTGTGTGGATACTTGTCTCACTGTATACAAGCCCACTTCCTGACTAAATGTACACAACTTCACTGCAGGATCACGTACGCATGAGTGAACACTTGTCTGCCCTCTCAGGTGCTAGTTGGGTGGCACTACTGAGGCCCTGCAAGGCATTTAGCATGGTCCTCCTGAACCTACCAATTCTATGTTCGCACAAAATGAGATTCTGAGCAATGCAAGCAGCAATATAGTGAAACAATAAACCAGAGCCCCAGCAGACCATGAGCCTGCCACTGCCAAATCTGGAATGCTTATAAACATTTCTCCTTCTTCCATTATGCTTAACACGGTCTTCGTGTAAACAACCAACACTGAAATAGAATTTCTGAATGAGAAACCTGCTCCATAAGCTTTTCTTGCATACAGAATATGCATGGGAGTGCTGAAAAGTAATGCCTCTGAATTTTTTATTCTGTTCTCAATATCGGTCAAGGTATGACACTTCACGCATATTACTTGGTCAACTTTCCCACTTCACTGACTCGTGGCACATCCCCCTCCCGCAAACAGATGGAGTCACAATAGGCAGCCCACTCTGACCAGAGATTGTGAATATGTCTACGGTGCACTTCGAGGAAGAGGCCCTGATGTCATCTAAATGGAAATCCATCTTCTTCTTCTTCTTCTTCTTCTTCTGTTATGTGGATAATTTCCTATTTCTGCAGGTATTGTGCCTTCTGTTTCTTTTTCATTACAAAAACATATTGATTCAAGTTTATAAAGTCACAACTATGTCACTGTGATTTGTGTAACACACATTCTGGAACATGTTCCAGGAATGTCAAGAAACAGACAGCTTTAAATACTTACTCTAGCTCATCTTTCAAGACTTGCATGCCAACAACAACACCATCTATCCAATCTGCTTTTATTTCACTTTCATGTAAAGATTTCTCCACAAAGGATATCATCTGCCATGTAGGCAGTGCAAGAGGAAATTCCACACTCACATTTGGGTAATCAAGTGGATTCTGTGTCTTGTCAGAACCAAGTACAATCAACCCAATTTCATCTTTACCACTGGTAAATATCTGGAAACATATTAAATGGTAAAAATAAGTTTTGTTTATAACAAGTTGTATACCAATAAAAACATCACACACAGATACTCTTTATAAAATTATTTAATTGGATAGATAAAAAATCTACTCACCAAGCAGTGGCAGAACACACACATAAAAGACTGTTGTGATAGGCAAGCGTTTGGAGCCAGTGACTCCTTCTTCAGGCTGAAGGGTTGCAGGGAAAGCAAGAAGGGTGAAGGAAAAGGACTGGAGAGGTCTAAGAAAAGGGGTAGATTTTGAGAAAGTTACCCACAACCGTGGGTCATGGGTGACTTACCGTACAGGATGAGAAGGAAAGACTAATTGTTGGGGACTGCATCCGGCAAGATTCGGAAACCTGAGAGCTTAAAGGTGGAAGACAGGGTAATATGCAAGACAGAGATTACTACTAAAACTGTACATGAGTTAATAAGAGTGAGAAGCTAAGAGTATTGTATGCAACAGCTGTGGGAGGGGGCAGTGAAAATAGATGGAAAAGACAATGAAAGATGTAGAAAGCTAAAACGGAGTGAAGCAAAGAGTAATTACAGTGAAGAAAAGCTGAGACAGGAGAAATTAACGTAAATTAAGGCAAGGTGGGTGGTGAGAAACATGGACACGTTGTAGTGCTAGTTCCCACCTGCGGAGTTCTGAGAAACTGGTGTCTGGCGGAAGAATCCAGGTTTCATGTGTGGTGAGACAAGTGCCGAGGTCACGTATGCCATGTTGTAGAGCATGCTCTGCAACAGGATATTGCGAGTTTCCAGTATATACACTATGCCTGTGCCCATTTATCCTAACTGATAATTTGGTGGTAGTCATGCAGATGTAGAAAGCTGAACAGTGTTTACATAATAGCTGGTATATGACATGTGTCGTTTCTATTTTTCGCCTGATCCGCAGTTCTGGGTGACTTTCTCAAAATCTACACCTTTTCCTGGAACTCTCCAGGCCTTTTCCTTTACCCTTCTTCCTTCCCCTTCAACACTTCTGTCTGGAGGAGCCACAGGCTCCGAAAGCTTGCCAATCACAACAGTCTTTTATGTGTATGTTCTGCTGCCGCTTGGTGAGTAGATTTTTTATCTATTCAATTAAATAATTTTATCAATAATTTATTGTTTATGTTGTTATAGTTACTCTTTATAACCTACTTAAAATACATCACGTACCCTCCTCTCCACAATTCTTCGAACACATAGTTTTGCCTTTTGTAAAAAATCACTGCGTTTCTGTATAACATACTTGGAGTCAAAGTGTCCAACATCTATTACAATTATAAACAGAAGAAAGAAAGTCATTGTATTTATTGGCAGTATTAAGCAATCAAATATTTTGAAAGAGTTCCAGTGGTATAATTTTACAATATCTTACAAATAAATATATACATTTATTCTTTAAATCAGTTCTTAGCAATAACATAATAGTATAAATTGCAGAATCAATATAGCCAATTTTAATGTAATGACTGCAATACAAATACAAAATAACAGCGGTAAGTTATAACAAATGAGAGAGAGAGAGAGAGAGAGAGAGAGAGAGAGAGAGAGAGGCATTTAGACAATGTTTCATTACAGTGTGAAACTTATTAGAATTAAAATGAAGCCATAGTGAATTATTACATTCCAAAAATAATAATTATTGTGTTCTTTCACCCCAAAATAATACTTTCATTAGGTAATATATACTTTTAATTTCAGAAATTTTTACAACAGCTCTGAACTTCACTGCTTCGACGAATTTATTACATGTGTCAATGAATGAGGGTTGATAACACTGCTTCAGTCATTCAATTGTTCGTCATGTGATATTCGCAATGTTCTTAATAACTTCTTATGTAAAGTTCTATAATCAAAAAGATAATCTACGTAAGTTTTAAAACTCACAAATCTTTAAACAACAACTTGAAAATGGGTATATCAGTATTTTGTAGATTCTAGCATTGCTAGATTTACTTTTAAATTTTAAAGTATATGAGCAGATTGAGCGACTTTCCATCCAGAAAATTTGCTGTTGGCAAGACCTCACTACGAAGAAAAATGGTCTTTCCGGAGTCAAATGCTAAAAAATACATAAATACCAGCATTGTAAGTGATACAAACAGGTATTAAGCAACGGGCATAAATATCGTTCTGCTTGACGAGAAGAAAACTAGGTAGATGAAAGAGTAAATTGGGTGTTCACTTTTCAGTTGAGATCATGTCCCCCATATGTGAAGAAAATAGCCAATATGTAAAGAGAATTACAGATAAAAAGTTTTCTAGAATGAGATTTTCACTCTGCAGCGTAGTGTGCACTGATATGAAACTTCCTGGCAGATTAAAACTGTGTGCTGGACCAAGACTCAAACTTGGTGATCGTAACCCCAGACCTGTGTTGCCGTTTTGGGAGGTAGATCTCGTATCTGGAAAGAGGAGATGACAGTTAGTGTACAATGGGCGAGCAGCTGCCATCAATTTTTGATGGTGCAGAACCCACAATAGTGGAACTGCTGCCTAGTAAAAAGGCACCTGTTACCAGTCTTACCCCACAATAGTGTATCGAATCCAGACGTAATGTCGAAGCTGATAAAAAGTCATATGAGAGATTCCTGTACTCTAGGTGTGACTGCACCAATGCTGCATACAGCCATATCAAAGTAGAGTGGACCACACCGCGGTCGGTGTCGCTGAGGCATAGAAGAGCATTCAGGTGCGACCTACATGTCTGCTTTAGTTGACAAAGACGGGGAAGCCATGTCAACTAGGCATCAAAGACCGGTCCTAAAAAACACAATGACAGAAATGCATAATGTAGGTCATGGCAGCCAAAAAATGGATGCTATGAGTGAAAGCCCAGGATTGTGCTTGGTGTATTGCTCCCTGCATTCTGCCTCCAGCAATAGCCGTCGCGGACGAACAAAAAAGATGGGGACACCATATGTCATGCAGCTGCCGCCAGATCACTGATAGCCACAAAAAGGAGAGCGACACTCAAAACAGAACCTTGTGCAAGCCCCTTCTCCTGCAGGGGAGGATGCTACAGGAGGCACCAACCTGTACCCAAAAAGTGTGACATGGAAGAAAGTTCTGGATAAAAATCAGGAGTGGGCCATGGAGGCCCCACTCCTTTAAGGTGGCAAGGACGTTATGGCACCATGTGGTATCATAAGATATATACGCAGATCAATGAAAACTGCAACAAGGAATTGATGTTGAGCAAAAGCTGTTCAGATAGCACACTTCAAGTGGACTAAATTATCTTCAGTAGAGCGCCCTTGGCGAAAAGCACCCTGGATCGAAGCCAAAGATCCGGGGATTCAAGGACACAATACAGCCTTCGACTAACCATATGTTCAAGTAACTTGCAGGACACTGAGTAAACAATCTGGACGACAGCTGTCCGTTTGAAGAGGCAATTTATCTGATTTCAAAATTGGAATAACGGCATTTTCTCGCTACTGGGAAGAGAATTCTGCATTGCACCAGGGATGGTTAAAGAAAGGCCAGGTACATTGACAGAAAAATTTGCAACACCAAAAAATAATTAATGTAGAGTAATGAAATACCAGGAATATATTTGTTGAGACAACGTATGTAAAGTGATTAATGTTGCAAGATCAGAGATCAATGTGAGTGTGAGATAAGCCACTGCAAATGTAAATGTAAATGCTGGTACGCTGTTGTACACGTGTCATGTGTCAGTTTGTGGGATGGAGTTCCATGCCTGTTGCACTTGGTTGGCCAATATAAGGACAGTTAATGATGTTTGTGGATGGGTTGAAGCTGTCATCAGATGATGTCCAATATGTGCTCGATTGGAGGTAGAGCTGGTTATCGAGCAAGCCAAGGCAATATGTTGACACACTATAGCATGTTGGCTTACAACAGCAGTATGTGAGCAAGTGTTATCCTGTAGGAAAACACCTCCTGGAATGCTGTTTGTGAATGGCAGCACAACAGGTCAAATAACCAGACGGACATACAAATTTGCAGTCAGCATTCGTGGGATTCAGACAGACAGTTTTGTCAGTGGAAAAGCGAAAGCCATTGTCGATGCTCCAGGAGTAAAGACAATCAAGACATTGCTGAAGATGCCACTAAGTGAGACAGGTTCATAGAGAACTGCAATAGAAGGCAAAATCGTCAAAAAAAGGGAGCCGGAGATGCCCAGTGGGAGACAGGCCATTATAGGGTTAATGGCGATAGCAAAGAGAATGACACTCAGAATGGAACCCTGAGACACACCATTTTCCTGGATAAAGGTGTCCGACAAGGCAGACCCTCCATGCACCTCGAAAACTCGGTCTTTTAAAAATGTCTGAAGGAAACAGGGTAGGTGGCCACGGAAGCCCCACATGTGAAGAGTATGGAGGGTACTAGCTCTCTAGCAGGTGTCATAGGCCTTCTCCAAATCGAAAAACACGGCAACAGTCTGGGATTTCTGCAGAAAACCATTCTTGACATGGGTGGGCAAAATAATGAGACAGTCAACTGCAGAATGCCGTGTTGAAAGCCACACTGTGCATCCATCAAAAATTGTGAGACTCGAGCCACCATATCATCTGGGCATGAATCATATGTCCCATCACCTTACGAACACACTGGTAAGAGAGATGGAGTGGTAGCTAGAAGGAAGAGAGTGTGTGTGTGTGTGTGTGTGTGTGTGTGTGTGTGTGTGTGTTTTTGTGTGTGTGTGTGTGTGGGTGTCAGAGAGAGAGAGAGAGAGAGAGAGAGAGAGAGAGAGAGAGAGAGAGCTAATTTCGGCAAGGGCTGGATTTCTTAGAATCGTGAGTGTTACTGTGCTGCCTTCACTATGAGGAAGCTAGGTCACGCTCTCACTTCATCTCAATCCTCTGCCCTGGACCAGACACTGTTAACTTTCAAATGTTGCAGCACATTTCTCTTGAGGGCAAGCACTTTTTGCTTAATACGGACAACCGGACCTGGGCAGAGGGCATGTTTTCCTGCCACTGTCGTGAAGCCACTGTCATACCCACACCTAAGCCTGGTAAGGACAAACAACTTCCTTCTGGCTATCACCCACTTTGTTTACCCATGTCATGAATGGTTTTCTGTGGGAGTCCCAGACTGGCTGTGTTTTTCAATTTGGAGAAAGCCTACAACATTTGTTGGAGGACTAGTATCATTTGTACTCTCTACACATGGGGCCAACTGCCCCACCTCCTTGAGGAATTTTTAAAAGACGAGTTTTCGAAGTACGTATGGGGTCTGCCTCCTCGGACACTTTTATCCAGGAAAATGGTGTACCTCAGGGTTCTGTCCTGAGTGTCGTCGTCTTTGCTGTCGCCATTATCCCTACAATGGCCTGTCTCCTGCCGGGCATCTCCAGCTCTCTTTTTGTTGACAATTTTGCTATCTACTGCTGTTCTCCATGAACCTGTCTCATTGAGTGGTGTCTTCAGCAATGTCTCGGTCGTCTTTACTCACGCAGCATCGACAGTATCTTTCGTTTTTCTACTGACAAAAACATTTGTATGAATTTCTGGCAGCACAGCTGGTTTCTCCCACCATTTTTACATCTTGGGCCTGTTGCTCTTCCATTCATTGACACTACAAAATTCCTGAGGCTCCTGCTTTATACAAAACTATCTTGGTCCTCCCACTTCATGCTCCCTGCAGCTTTTTCGATGGGTGTGAACCCTTCACAATCTTGGCTTTGTGCGGCAGCCCATCTTCACCTTGACCTTCATTCACTTTCTAAAGGCACTGCACCAGGCTCAGTCTATTGCCTTCAGTTTCATGACCTATGCATGGAATTTTGCAATAGTATCTTTGTGTACACTGGTGGCTCTTGGACTGACCATGGTGTCGGGTGTGCCTTCAACGTCAACCAACATTTTTTGGTACTGACTTCCAGCACATTGCTCAGTATTTACAGCAGAGCTCTTCACCCTGTATCAGATCATGGAGTACATCTGGTGACATACTCTTTTCAACTGTGTCACTGCTCAGACTCTCTTGGCACCCTTCAAAGCCTCTGTGCACTGTAGACTGTCCATCCCTTAGTGCACCGGTTCCAGGAAAGCTTCCACTTGCTCACTTTTTATGGAGCCACTGTGATGTTTATGTGGGTTCCAGGTCATATCGGTCCAAGAGGTTGCTGATACTGCTGCCAAAGCTGCATTCCTCGTACTTCAGCCCAATAATTCTTGCATTCCCTCTGATGATCTCTTGTTGCTTTCTGTCAGGAGGTGATGTCACTTTGGCATCGCCACTGGTCCTCCATTCATAGGAATAAGCTCTGGGTTATTAAGCCTCTCCCAGTGGCTTGGACAACCACCTCTCAGTCCTCCTGTGGCGAGGAGGTCATTTTAACTAGGTTGCATATTGGGCACTGCCTTTTTAGTCATCACCATTTGTTAAGTGGTGCTCCCCTACTACTTTGTGCACATTGCACCCAACTTTTAACTGTCTGCCGTTTCCTGAGGGGATGCCCTTGTTTTTTTTACCATTTACATTCCCGTTTGGGTTTGCCATCTGAGTTATTGTCCGTTTTAGTGAACAATGCGTGGGCTGTCGACTGTGTTTTACTTTTTATCAGTTGTAGCAATATGGTGAAGGCCATTTAATTTTTAGTTCTGGGCCTCCATTTCCCTATTGCGTACTTCATAGACCTTTCTCCACGTCCCTGTTTGTAGCTGTCCTCTCTTCTGTCATTAAACGTTGACATGTAGTCATTTTTAACTCCTCTCTTCATCTTTGTGTTTCACAGTTTTGGCATGGACACATATGACCCTAGGTGTTTTTGCGCCCTAAAACAAAATGGGGGAGAAATACAAAGCCCTTACATTCTTTTGTCGACTTATGTCTTTACCTCCCCTTGAGACCTCAAAATTTGTCGGGGAAAAATTCTAAAACGTGTCTGTGGAATCAGAGAAATATCAGGGAATTTCACTTGGAGAAACTTGTGGCAACCCTGATTTCAGGTTTTTATATATGGAAATTATTTTTGCTTCTAGTATTGCAGTTCTGAATTGCTGAGTTCATCTTAAACTAACTCTTGTTATTAATCACAAATACCATTAGGGAATATAACTTCTATAGGCATGTAAGTGTGAGAATCCATGGGTCCCTGAAGAAGCTTTTTCAACATGTAGAATAAATATTTTTTTCCGCTTAGCTGAAGTACCTCAGAAGATTATGCCATATGAGTAAACTGAGTGAAAGTGTGTTAGCAATCCTTTGTCCAGTTTGATACAGTAAGAGATTTCTAAGCACAAAATGGGCGGAACTGAGCTTCTCGGTTAGCTGACTCACATGCTGGTCTCACACGTGAGTGGTATCTGCATACCCAGGAACTTAGAACACGGGAGCCTAACTGCCCATTTATCCCTGCTTTTGATATTCGTATCTGTAAGTCACTTTTATTTCTTTAGAACTGCACAATACAAGTTTTTAGGCATTAAGCTGGTACCTGTGGATCAGTACAAGCCTGTTCTGTTATTCTCCTGGATGTTTCTGGTATGGATGAGTTTAGATCTTGCATCAATAAGTTTGTGACACTGCAAAACATTAGAGTTTTTCCAAAGCCCTCCAGTGCCCCAAGTAAATCATTTTTGTGGACTTGGCAGCAAACACTGTGTGCCACACCATATTTTATGTTCTCCCTTTTTGAGTTTAATCTTATTCCTGTCTTATCATTTGTTAATGTGACCTTCCATTTTCTGTAGTTAAAGTACAACTCAATCCATGCAAGGGGAGGACTTTTAATGCCATACTATTTTAGCTCCCCCTCACAGAATTTTTTAATCTAAACAGTCAAAGGCTTTGGCAAGACGACAGAGGGGATAATTTCCACTATTTAATTCTACTGGAAATGAATTTGTGAGATATTATGTTGGATTCTCAGTATAGAAGCCTTTACAGAAGTCAAACTGTGTTGTTAAAAAGTTATTCTCTGAATGGTGGTTCACCATTCTAAATGGATTTAGGTTGAAATACTATGCAGAGATGAAGAGGCTTACAAAGGCTGGAATAGGCTGGTGAGATGCACCAAAGCAGTAGTTGGATGAAGACCACAACAGCAGACTTCAACTCAGTTTATTGATGGAAATCCAGCTCTTGCCAAAATTAGCTCTCTCTCTCTCTCTCTCTTTCTCTCTCTCTCTCTCTCTCTCTCTCTCTCTCTCTCTCTCTCTGACACCCACACCCACACACACACACACACACACACACAAAAACACACACACACACACACACACACACACACACACACACACACACACACACACTCTTCCTTCTAGCTACCACTCCATCTCTCTTACCAGTGTGTTCGCAAGGTGATGGGACATATGATTCATGCCCGGATGATATGGTGGCTCGAGTCTCACAATTTTTGATGGATGCACAGTGTGGCTTTCAACACGGCATTCTGCAGTTGACCGTCTCATTATTTTGCCCACCCATGTCAAGAATGGTTTTCTGCAGAAATCCCAGACTGTTGCTGTGTTTTTCGATTTGGAGAAGGCCTATGACACCTGCTAGAGAGCTAGTACCCTCCATACTCTTCACATGTGGGGCTTCCGTGGCCACCTACCCTGTTTCCTTCAGACATTTTTAAAAGACCGAGTTTTCGAGGTGCATGGAGGGTCTGCCTTGTCGGACACCTTTATCCAGGAAAATGGTGTGTCTCAGGGTTCCATTCTGAGTGTCATTCTCTTTGCTATCGCCATTAACCCTATAATGGCCTGTCTCCCACTGGGCATCTCCGGCTCCCTTTTTTTTGATGATTTTGCCATCTATTGCAGTTCTCTATGAACCTGTCTCACTTAGTGGCATCTTCAGCAATGTCTTGATTGTCTTACTCCTGGAGCATCGACAATGGCTTTCGCTTTTCCACTGACAAAACTGTCTGTCTGAATCCCACGAACGCTGACTGCAAATTTGTATGTCCGTCTGGTTATTTGACCTGTTGTGCTGCCATTCACAAACAGCATTCCAGGAGGTGTTTTCCTACAGGATAACACTTGCTCACATACTGCTGTTGTAAGCCAACATGCTATAGTGTGTCAACATATTGCCTTGGCTTGCTCGATAACCAGCTCTACCTCCAATCGAGCACATATTGGACATCATCTGATGACAGCTTCAACCCATCCACAAACATCATTAACTGTCCTTATATTGGCCAACCAAGTGCAACAGGCATGGAACTCCATCCCACAAACTGACACATGACACGTGTACAACAGCGTACCAGCATTTACATTTACATTTGCAGTGGCTTATCTCACACTCACATTGATCTCTGATCTTGCAACATTAATCACTTTACATACGTTGTCTCAACAAATATATTCCTGGTATTTCATTACTCTACATTAATTATTTTTTGGTGTTGCAAATTTTTCTGTCAATGTACCTGGCCTTTCTTTAACCATCCCTGGTGCAATGCAGAATTCTCTTCCCAGTAGCGAGAAAATGCCGTTATTCCAATTTTGAAATCAGATAAATTGCCTCTTCAAACGGACAGCTGTCGTCCAGATTGTTTACTCAGTGTCCTGCAAGTTACTTGAACATATGGTTAGTCGAAGGCTGTATTGTGTCCTTGAATCCCCGGATCTTTGGCTTCGATCCAGGGTGCTTTTCGCCAAGGGCGCTCTACTGAAGATAATTTAGTCCACTTGAAGTGTGCTATCTGAACAGCTTTTGCTCAGCATCAGTTCCTTGTTGCAGTTTTCATTGATCTGCATATATATCTTATGATACCACATGGTGCCATAACGTCCTTGCCACCTTAAAGGAGTGGGGCCTCCATGGCCCACTCCTGATTTTTATCCAGAACTTTCTTCCATGTCACACTTTTTGGGTACAGGTTGGTGCCTCCTGTAGCATCCCCCCCTGCAGGAGAATGGGCTTGCACAAGGTTCTGTTTTGAGTGTCGCTCTCCTTTTTGTGGCTATCAATGATCTGGCGGCAGCTGCATGACATATGGTGTCCCCATCTTTTTTGTTCGTCCGCGACGGCTATTGCTGGAGGCAGAATGCAGGGAGCAATACACCAAGCACAATCCTGGGCTTTCACTCATAGCATCCATTTTTTGGCTGCCATGACCTACGTTATGCATTTCTGTCATTGTGTTTTTTAGGACCGGTCTTTGATGACTAGATGACATGGCTTCCCCATCTTTGTCAACTAAAGCAGACATGTAGGTCGCACCTGAATGCTCTTCTATGCCTCAGCGACACCGACCGCGGTGTGGTCCACTCTACTTTGATATGGCTGTATGCAGCATTGGTGCAGTCACACCTAGATTACAGGAATCTCTCATATGACTTTTTATCAGCTTCGACATTACGTCTGGATTCGATACACTATTGTGGGGTAAGACTGGTAACAGGTGCCTTTGGACTAGGCAGCAGTTCCACTATTGTGGGTTCTGCACCATCAAAAATTGATGGCAGCTGCTCGCCCATTGTTCCCTAACTGTCATCTCCTCTTTACAGATACGAGATCTACCTCCCAAAACGGCAACACAGGTCTGGGGTTACGATCACCAAGTTTGAGTCTTGGTCCAGCACACAGTTTTAATCTGCCAGGGAGTTTCATATCAGTGCACACTATGCTGCAGAGTGAAAATCTCATTCTAGAAAACTTTTTATCTGTAATTCTCTTTACATATTGGCTATTTTCTTCACATATGCGGGACATGGTCTCATCTGAAAAGTGAAAGCAGGCCTGTAAAAGAAAGGGGGGGGGGGGCAGTTCTCAATTCTTGAGCAGTGACCCTCTTGTTTTTTTTTTTTTTTTTTTTTTTTTTTTTTTTTTTTTTTTTTTTTTTTTTTTTTTTTTTTTTTTTTTTTTAAAAACCTTTGCAATTTGGGTGAGTTTATGTTCAATCCTTGCACCCAATTTACTCTTTCATCTACCTACTTTTTTTTCTCGTCAAGCAGAACGATATTTATGCCCGTTGCTTAATACCTGTTTGTATCACTTACAATGCTGGTATTTATGAATTTTTTTTGCATTTGACTCCGGAAAGACCATTTATCTTTGTAGTGAGGCCTTGCCAACAGCAAATTTTCTGGATGGAAAGTCGCTCAATCTGCTCATATACTTTAAAATTTAAAAGTAAATCTAGCAATGCTAGAAAGTATACAAAATACTGATATACCCATTTTCAAGTTGTTGTTTAAAGATTCGCGACTTTTAAAACTTACGTAGATTATCTTTTTGATGATGGAACTTTACATAAGAAGTTATTAAGAACATTGCGAATATCACATGATGAACAATTGAATGACTAGAGCAGTGTTATCAACCCTCATTCATTGACACATGTAATAAATTCATCGAGGCAGTGAAGTCCAGAGCTGTTGTAAAAATTTCTGAAATTAAAAGTGTATATTAGCTAATGAAAGTATTATTTTGGGGTGAAAGAACACAATAATTATTATTTTTGGAATGTAATAATTCACTATGTCTTCATTTTAATTCTAATAAGTTTCACACTGTAATGAAACATTGTCTAAATGCCTCTCTCTCTCTCTCTCTCTCTCTCTCTCTCATTTGTTATAACTTACCGCTGTTATTTTGTATTTGTATTGCAGTCATTACATTAAAATTGGCTATATTGATTCTGCAATTTATACTATTATGTTATTGCTAAGAATTGATTTAAAGAATAAACGTATATATTTATTTGTAAGATATTGTAAATTTATACCACTGGAACTCTTTCAAAATATTTGATTGCGTAATACTGCCAATAAATACAATGACTTTCTTTCTTCTGTTTATAATTGTAATAGATGTTGGACACTTTGACTCCAAGTATGTTATACAGAAATGCAGTGATTTTTTACAAAAGGCAAAACTATGTGTTCGAAGAATTGTGGAGAGGAGGGTACGTGATGTATTTTAAGTAGGTTATAAAGAGTAACTATAACAACATAAACAATAAATTATTGATAAAATTATTTAATTGAATAGATAAAAAATCTACTCACCAAGCGGCAGCAGAACATACACATAAAAGACTGTTGTGATTGGCAAGCTTTCGGAGCCTGTGGCTCCTCCAGACAGAAGTGTTGAAGGGGAAGGAAGAAGGGTAAAGGAAAAGGCCTGGAGAGTTCCAGGAAAAGGTGTAGATTTTGAGAAAGTCACCCAGAACTGCGGATCAGGCGAAAAATAGAAACGACACATGTCATATACCAGCTATTATGTAAACACTGTTCAGCTTTCTACATCTGCATGACTACCACCAAATTATCAGTTAGGATAAATGGGCACAGGCATAGTGTATATACTGGAAACTCGCCAAATCCTGTTGCAGAGCATGCTCTACAACATGGCATACGTGACCTCGGCACTTGTTTCACCACACATGCCACCTGGATTCTTCCGCCAGACACCAGTTTCTCAGAACTCCGCAGGTGGGAACTAGCACTACAACGTGTCCATGGTTCTCACCACCCACCTTGCCTTAATTTACGTTAATTTCTCCTGTCTCAGCTTTTCTTCACTGTAATTACTCTTTGCTTCACTCCGATTTAGCTTTCTACATCTTTCATTGTCTTTTCCGTCTATTTTCACTGCCCCCTCCCACAGCTGTTGCATACAATACTCTTAGCTTCTCACTCTTATTAACTCATGTACAGTTTTAGTAGTAATCTCTGTCTTGCATATTACCCTGTCTTCCACCTTTAAGCTCTCAGGTTTCCGAATCTTGCCGGATGCAGTCCCCAACAATTAGTCTTTCCTTCTCATCCTGTACGGTAAGTCACCCATGACCCACGGTTGTGGGTAACTTTCTCAAAATCTACCCCTTTTCTTAGACCTCTCCAGTCCTTTTCCTTCACCCTTCTTGCTTCCCCTGCAACCCTTCAGCCTGAAGAAGGAGTCACTGGCTCCAAACGCTTGCCTATCACAACAGTCTTTTATGTGTGTGTTCTGCCACTGCTTGGTGAGTAGATTTTTTATCTATCCAATTAAATAATTTTATAAAGAATATCTGTGTGTGATGTTTTTATTGGTATACAACTTGTTATAAACAAAACTTATTTTTACCATTTAATATGTTTCCAGATATTTACCAGTGGTAAAGATGAAATTGGGTTGATTGTACTTGGTTCTGACAAGACACAGAATCCACTTGATTACCCAAATGTGAGTGTGGAATTTCCTCTTGCACTGCCTACATGGCAGACGATATCCTTTGTGGAGAAATCTTTACATGAAAGTGAAATAAAAACAGATTGGATAGATGGTGTTGTTGTTGGCATGCAAGTCTTGAAAGATGAGTTAGAGTAAGTATTTAAAGCTGTCTGTTTCATGACATTCCTGGAACATGTTCCAGAATGTGTGTTACACAAATCACAGTGACATAGTTGTGACTTTATAAACTTGAATCAATATGTTTTTGTAATGAAAAAGAAACAGAAGGCACAATACCTGCAGAAATAGGAAATTTTTTTGTGTGATTTTGCTGTATGAATGTTTTTTACAGTTTTTCAGCTCAATATTTAAGGAGGTATTGATACAAGGCTTTGCCAAAAATCCATCTGTCACCTACAATTCCAGCCCTGTCACTGGCATTCCCTACCCCACAATATGACTGGGCCACCATGAAAGCAGCCACATCATTGTCAAATTCACTGAAACTACTGCATAGCAATTTACTTGAGTATGGCTGCTGTTGTGGTCTTCAGTTTGGTTTAAGCACTGCGTCAATACCTTCTCTTCATAGCACTTGGAGGTCGCGATCTGTGACTGTTTTTACAAATGGCAAGAGAACTTTTCCTCTAGTTGCTTGTTTTTCAGTGAAAGATGCAAATATTTTAGAATGTAGTGCCTTATGTACATCTGTTAGAATAGCCACAAGGTCTGAAAGTTATTTTCAAATGATTGAGGTCTTCTACAGAGTATTGAAATTCTCAGATTCTTCCAACCTGGTCCACCAATGTCTTACATACTCCTCTTCCTCCATGGATTGTTTCCAGTATTTGGAGATGAAACATTAGGCAGCAAAACGTGCCTTATAACCAAAATCTAATGAACATATAATTAAATTAACCAAAGATGTAATGTTGCACTCTCAGGTAAGACTGATCTTGAATGCAAAGCCAAAGTGGAAATTAAATGTACGCTGCAACATTCATCTCACTTTTTGTTATTGAAATTATTCACAGTGCCATAGGGAGAACTGAGTTTATGTGTTTTATAGAGTCAGATACACGCTGTGGCACAGGGTGCTGTCCATTATTCTCCTGACTATGATGTGCAGGAATGGTAGTCTTCCTTCTTCTTTGGTCTCCATAGTGAATTTGATTTTGTGGCGTGTGGAGTTCAGATGTACAAAGAAGTCAAGAAGTTTGTCTCTTCCATGAGGCCAGATGACAAGTGTGTTATCCACATAACAGAAGAAGAAGAAGAAGAAGAAGAAGAAGATGGATTTCCATTTGGATGACATCAGCGCCTCTTCCTCGAAGTGCACCGTAAACATATTCACAATCTCTGGTCAGAGTGGGCTGCCTATTGCGACTCCATCTGTTTGCGGGAGGGGGGTGTGCCACGAGTCAGTGAAGTGGGAAAGTTGACCAAGTAATATGCGTGACGTGTCATACCTCGACCGATATTGAGAACAGAATAAAAAATTCAGAGGCATTACTTTTCAGCACTCCCATGCATATTCTGTATGCAAGAAAAAGCTTATGGAGCAGGTTTCTCATTCAGAAATTCTATTTCAGTGTCGGTTGTTTACACGAAGTCCGTGTTAAGCATAATGGAAGAAGGAGAAATGTTTATCAGCATTCCAGATTTGGCAGTGGCAGGCTCATGGTCTGCTGAGGCTCTGGTTTATTGTTTCACTATATTGCTGCTTGCATTGCTCAGAATCTCATTTTGTGCGAACATAGAATTGGTAGGTTCAGGAGGACCATGCTAAATGCCTTGCAGGGCCTCAGTAGTGCCACCCAACTAGCACCTGAGAGGGCAGACAAGTGTTCACTCATGCGTACGTGATCCTGCAGTGAAGTTGTGTACATTTAGTCAGGAAGTGGGCTTGTATACAGTGAGACAAGTATCCACACAGACAATGTGATGGCATCTGGAGCAGCACAGACTGTCTAGCCCTTAATGCAGCTCTAGAGAGAGGTGAACTGACAGCGGTGCAACTGACAACAATGCCAGACACAGGAATGGCACTGTGTCATCGTATCAGATGAGTCTCGGTTCTGCAACATCGTCACAATTGATGTACTCGTGTGTGGAGGCTCTGATGCCAACAGACCTGGCCACATTGTACCTGTCATTCTCATGCGGGTCCAGCATGTGATGTTATGGTATGGGGTGCAACTGGATACATGTCACAACCTCTGGTTCACATAGCCAGTAATTTGGACAGCAGCCATTGCATTTGTGTTTTGTTAAGGCCTATCGCTGTGCCCTATTCTCAAGGGCTCCATGATGTTATCTTTTAACAAGATAATGCAAGACTACACATCACCTGAGCTGTACTGAGCTACCTCGATACAGAGAGTGTTCCACTGTTGCCGTATCCAGCATTTTCTTCAAATCTGTCACCTGTGTAGAACGTCTGTTCACTGGATGCCAAGAGATCGCTATGCCACCAGTCGCCAGCCACCAGTCGCCAGCCACTACAGTTGATGAACTCTGACATATGTCATACAGTTGAGTAGCATGAAATGATGTACCCATGGCTGTAATCCAACCTCGATTTGATATCCAGTGTGATGAGAGCTGTTCTGCTGTTCCAGTTTCAATACTGAAATTCATATATTATTTTTATGCTATCCTAACCAGATTGGACTGTGGTGTCATACAGCATAAAATATCTTACAACATGTTGAATCAGTGATGAGAAGTGTAGAACAGCCAGCAGGGGAAAGATGTTGGCAATGAGACAGCTTTTATGTAGAACAGCAGTACAGTGTTTCACAGTGCATAATGCTTCCGCAGATTGAGAACAAAATGTGTGGTTTGCTTTCATCCATTTTCACAAACATAGCCTTGAAAAATAATGTTGACATTACTGTGCATTCACTCTGAGGCATATTGCACTCTGAGAATGTTCATCGAATTCAGTTACTTTGTATTATATTTCAGTAACAGTGACATAATAGCAAATTGGACTGTATGAGTTTTTATGGATTTTTTTTCCAGAGACACCCTACCATTTCTTCAGATTTCTTTAATTTGGGTATAAATCCTTTCCAGCATATATGCTGTACACAAAATGTTGAACATAAAATGTAGCTATCTGCTGATTTAACATCTTGCTGAGTATACCAGTACAATGTTTTTTTGTAACAAATAGTTCAATGTATTTTACACACTTATAAACTTATTTATACATTTATAGCAATTTATACCATTATATTAATGTTGTACCTTAATGTTCTGGAAGACGATATTATAAGGAGCCTCATACTTTTCCTGGATGATAGAGTTGTCTATAATGAATTATTGCCTGAAAAAAATCTGCACAAATTTGAGTCAGATCATAACATTTCAAATTGGTCCAAAGATAGGCAACTGAGTTTAAGTTTTCAGAAATGTAAATTGGAGCACATCACAAAACAAATAAAAGACAGTATTGTATGACTACATTATCAAATAATCACAGTTTTAATTGGTCAACTCATACAAATATCTGGATGAAATGAAATGGTGACATAGACTCACTTGTAGGCAAAGCAGAATGCAGACTTCAATTCATTGGTAAGATACTGGAAAATGTAATCAGTCTATAGAGGACATTGCTTACAAAATACTTGTGTGGCCCATTCTAGAATATTGGTTAAGTATGACCCATAACAAATAAGGCTAATGGCAGACATTGAATGTATACAAAATAGTGTAGCATGATTGATCATAGATTAATTTGATGCATGGGAGAGCATCAAGAAGCTACTAAAAATTGGAAATGCCAGACAAGTGAAGATAGACGCCAAATATATGACAAAACCCAACTTATGAAATTTCAGGAACCTGTATTAAGTGAGGTATTTAGG
Source organism: Schistocerca piceifrons (assembly GCF_021461385.2). Lineage (NCBI taxonomy): Eukaryota > Metazoa > Arthropoda > Insecta > Orthoptera > Acrididae > Schistocerca > Schistocerca piceifrons. Next base: position 960,828,349 of record NC_060149.1, read on the forward strand.
GATTATACAGTAACCACATATGTATCACTCCTATAGGGACCATGAAGGCAAGATTAATTACAGCATGCACAGAACCATTTAAAGAATCATTCTTCCCACACTCCACATGAGCATTGAATGGGGAAAAACCATAATGTGTGGTACAACAATGTACTTTGTCGTACAACCCACAGTGGTTTATACAGTGTGCATGGAGACATGGAATCAGTTGACAGTAGCTGGGTAATGGTTCATATTGATTCCCATTTCCCTGTTGCAGTAGGTGATCTCATGCCTCTAATTATTTTTTCATTGCTATCTTAACTTGCATTCTTCAATTCAGTTTATTAACCCTTCTTATCTCTTTGTATTAGGGCAAAAGTACAGTTAACTTTTAAGGAATTTGTATTTTCAATTTATCAACTGGAGGTTTGTTTCATATGCAGCAGCAATGTTACAAATTATTTGTTTCAGTTTCTTTAGAATAATTTGCTGTTTCACAGGTGCCTTGAAGAAAATAAAAGATCTCGAAAGTGTCTTAATGACAACCGATGGCCTCATGTTGACAAGACAGCTGGTTGCCTTGCAGAGGGCAGGGCTTGACGGTCTGAACATCAGCTTAGACACCCTGCAGTCCCAACGCTACAACCAGATCACGAGGAGGAAAGGCTGGGAGCGTGTCATGGCTGGCATAGATCTAGCCTTGCAACTTGAATACGACCCTGTGAAGGTATTACTAGTGCAGCTGTCATCGCATGCAGACTTTCATAAGCAAAAGATATAAATCTGTTGTTAAGAATATCAATACAAGAATCACCATTTTAAAGCAGTACGCCCTCACCCTCGCCCCCATCACCGCTCCCACCCTCACCCCTGTCTCCACACTGCAGCTGTAAGTGAAGGAAGGTATATTAAGACAGAAGAAGTAAATTTTAGCTGACGATGCTAACAGTTTCATAGTTTATACAACATAAAAAAGTATGCCTTGCAAGTTTACCAATTAAATATCTTATATTTTCCTCCCAAGAGAGTCTTATGAGACTCAAGATCTTTACAGTTTCTCTTTTTTTCTTTTGTGTCTTTAGTTTAAAATAAGTTTCCTCTATTGTGGTGTTGTTTTGAAAAAATACTCGATTGTTTGGAAAAATTATTCTTAATTCTGTAGTCACACTTTTGTTGTGTCTAAGTACTACTGGTTTCAGTAGCAAGTACCAGCATCAGTTCATCTTATTATCAAAAATTTCTTTGCAGAATAAAAGCTGACCACTGTGGCCAAGCGGTTCTAGGCACTTCAGTCCGGAACCGTGCTGCTGCTACGGTCGCGGGTTCGAATCCTGTCTCAGGCAGGGATGTCCTTAGGTTAGTTAGGTTTAAGTAGTTCTAAGTCTGGGGGACTGATGATCTCAGACGTTAAGTCCCATACTGCTTAGAGCCATTTGAACCATTTTGCAAAATAAAAAGCTTCTGTACAACTGCAAACTAGACATACCATTTTCAGGGTGCAGTTCACATCTATTGAAAGCACAACAGTGACCTTTACTTTTAGTAGATAAGACACCTACAGGGGTAAGTGACTTGATGACTGCACACAAGAAGTTGTCATTTATTCCATATGTAGCTACCATGCAGACTCATATTTTGTATTAGTTTGTCCTTACTCTTCCAAAAGGTTAAACCTTGTCTCTGCAGCCACAGCTTTCTCTCTTCAGCAGTTGTCTTCATCTCCATGTGTGAAGAAAATCCCATTCATTGATCATATTGTTTAAGTAGGATGTTCTCAGTCATCCCCTTGTTTTCTTACCTACGATCTTGCCTTCAGAAATGTTTTTTAAAAGATTATCGTCTCCAGTTAAGTGTCCAGTGTATTTTGCTTTGCCCTGGCCTATAACTTTCAGTGGTTCTTTCTTGTCTCCTATTTCCTTTAACTTTTCTGTCAATGCAGCTAGTTCTTGTACTTCTCCTCCAGAACCACATTTCAGCAGGTTTGAGGCGAGCTTTCTTTGGCTTTTCTAATGTACAGATTTTGCATCTGTGTGTCAGAACACTCCACACAAAAGTCTTTACAAATATTTTCTTAATGTGGAAGCTGATATGTTTATTCAGTTGCAGCTTCTTCTTATTTTGGAAGGAACTCTTCACCTGTGCTTTTCTTTTCTTGAATGCCTTGAAATATTGATTGTTTTCTTGCAAAATGCTACTGAGATAGTGAATTTCAGTCCCTTTCATGAGTTGCTCATTGCCTGTTCTTGTGTCAGTCCTACCTCCACCTCCTTTCTTGTCTGTAGCCATAACTTTTGTCTTCTTTGTATTCATTTTTAGCTTTAGTTTTACCACTTCTTGATTTAAGGCCTGAAACATTTTATTTAGTTCCTACTCTGATTTACTATTGCGATGTTGTCAATCTGCAGTGTATATGCATGCAATTAAGTTTCCATATCGACATCATACTCCAAAAACCACTTAACTGTGTGTGGCAGGGGGTACGTCTCATGCCACCAACTGATCCCCTCCGCCTTGTTCCACTTGTGAACAGTGCTTGGGAAGAATGACTGTCAGTACGCTTCTGTATTAGCTCTTAACTTCTCAAATTTTCTTCTCGTGATCATTTCGTGAATTGTATATGAGAGAAACTATTATGTTGTCAGACTCTTCTCGGAAACTACTCTCTCGAAATTTGGGTAGTAAATCTTTCCGTGATGCACAACTGCTCTCTTATGGCATCTACCACTGGAGTTGCTGAGCATCTCTGTAATGATCTCACAGTGACTAAATGATCCTGTGACAAAACACTCCAGACTTCGTTGGATCTTCTTTCTCTCTTCTGTCAGTCCTACTGGGTAAGGACACAGGGGTAATTTACATTCACTTAAGATTCTTCCTGTGAATCTTAGTCTGGCATCTGCTTTTCTATTGCTGTTTTATGTGGTCATTCCACTTTAAGGTTGCTCTGGATAGTTACTTCTAGATATTTTATGGTAGATTCTGTTTCCAGCAATTTGTCATTAATAGTGAAGTTGTACAGTATTGGATTTCTTTTCCTGTGTGTGTGTGTGTGTGTGTGTGTGTGTGTGTGTGTGTGTGTGTGTGTGTGTGTGTGTGATATGTTACATTTATTTATGTGCGGGGTCAACTGCCAGAGCCTGCATCATTCACCAATCCTCTGCAGGTCATTGTGCAAATTGATTCTGTCTTCTGTTGTTGCTACTTTCTGATGGACAAGTGTAGTATCTGTGAACAATATTAAGGAGCCTCTGACACTTTCTACTGGATCATTTATATACATTGTAAATGTAATGGTCTTATCACATTTCCTTGGAGTATTCCAGAAATTACCTTTTGATTCTTGTCATCTTTTCTTTGTTGTTGTTATTACTTCCTTGATGAACATATTATGGAAGTAAGGTGATAGAAGGCACCCGTCTCTCACTGCCCTTCTGGTTTTCCTTCTATCATATCCAGTTCAGCACTCTGACTTTTGTATACACTCAAAATTAATCATCTGTCCTTCCACTTTGGACATTACTTTAAGGAATGATGATATAATGGTAATCTGTTTATTAAACAATATTTTAACGAAACACTATGCTTTCTGATCATATAGTGGCTTGATGATGGAATTTGATACTGAAAGTAGTAATCATTAGACAAAATAAAAGTGAAGCTATAATAAAAGAAAGTAATATTTTGGATCATGTCAGTTGTTGTTCCAAACAACAGCACATCAGGAATAGGCTCAAATGGCTCTGAGCACTATGCGACTTAACTTCTGAGGTCATCAGTCGCCTAGAACTTAGAACTAATTAAACCTAACTAACCTAAGGACATCACACACATCCATGCCGGAGGCAGGATTTGAACCTGTGAACGTAGCGGTCACTCGGTTCCAGACTGTAGCACCTATCACCGCACGGCCACTCCGGCTGTCCAGGAATAGGTACTAAAATTATTTGTCCGCTGATGACCTCACAGCTTAGAACACTAAAACACAAATGTTAATTGTTTGTTATGTGCCCTGATAGAGTTTACAACTGTTTACAGTTCACGATTGGTTGTTGGAGATTGGGCGTTACTCACATAATGTATTTAGTGCACAGTGTAGAAAGAGGCAGTTTCCAGAAAAGTAAACAAGTGTAAAGGCAAAAGTTTCATGACAGGATGTTGTGTCACCATACTTGGAAGACAATTATAGCCAAAGACAGAAATTTAGAAGAAACTGGCTCATTTGAGCTGCGGAGACCTAGTCGAGGATTCTCAGTAGATAATTGTTAGCACAGTAGAATTTACAAAGAGACAATGTCAGTTCGTGTGAGGGAATGTTGATTGGTAAGTACCTATCAGCTTTCTCATAAAACTCACAATTTGAAGAATACACATCAAGGAAAAGGTAGAAGTCCAACAGTGTCAAATCTAGACAATAATATTGATCATCCAACAATTTTGCAAAATCCCCAGTTGTACTTACTTTACTTAATTACTTACTTACTAACCTACTCAGATTTGCTGTGTACCATACAAGGAACTGGTTTCCACTAGTTCACTCGATCAGCTGCCAAGTTCTCACCTTTCTCCAAGTCCATGCATTGAAGATTCATTGCAAAAGTTCCAGGTGTTAGAAGGACTTCCTGTACATCTGTATCTGTCCATTGATTTCCACAACAGTGTTGATTTTGGGATTCTTCCACCTTACATGCGTAGAACATAACCTGCAATCTTCAGTCTTCTTTCAACAATAATTTTGTGCAGGCTGTCTAGACGTTGTATTCTCAGCACTTCATCGTTTGTAACTTGGTTGGGTTAACATCTTCAGAATTCATCTCTAGCATTGTTGGTGAAAAATATGGAGACTGTGTGCTGATTTTACTGTCATTTTCCAAGTCTCACACATATAAACGATAAAGGAGTACAGTCAAAGCTTTGTCGACATATTACAGACCTAATTGCCATATGGACTGATTTTCCAGTTCTGCTGGTGATTTCTGCATCTGTGACCTCATTATTACATATAAAGCTACCGAGATATGGAAATCTGTCAACATCTTGTAGTATCTTCTATTGCACTGTAATCGGGGAAGAGATGAGTAATTTCCACTTACTTTGCACATTCTGTTTGCCTTATCTCTATTAATTTTCAGCCCTACACAATAGGGCATTTAATGAGAAAGCAGATAAAAATTAACTTGATGCCTTCCAAGGAGACGGTCTCTACTAAGTCTCCACTCCTTCAAGTCTGACTATGTAAGAGTAGACCAGACATGGTTTAAATTCAGAGAAATAGTATCGACATCAATTAAGAGATATATACCAAATAAATTGAAAGGATACAAAATAAATTAAAAGGATGGTGCACAAAATATGTCAAAACTCAGCTGCAGAAGCAATGAAAAAAAGCATGTAAAAGTTTAAAAGAATGCAAAATCTCCAAGATTAGCGATGTTTTACTGAAGCTCGAAACTTAGGGTGGGTTTCAGTGCAAGATGTGTTTAATAGTTCCCATAGTGAAACTTCGTTTTGAAATCTGGAAGAAAATCCAAAGAGGTTCTGGTTGCATGTGTAGTACACCAATGGCAAGACGCAACCAATACCTTCACTGCGCAATAGCTGTGGTAATGTTACTGATGACAGTGCTACTAAAGCAGGGTTACTAAACACGGATTTCTGAAATTTCTTCACCAAAGACAACAAAGTAAATATTGCAGTATTCAAATCAAGAACAACTGCAACTGTGAGTAACTTAGTAGTAGCTCTCCTCAGTGTCATAAAGCAGTTATGTTTCTTTCAGAGAATGCTGATACAATAGCTCCATTAGAAATCATATATAGCCACTCATTTGATAAAGATCCATACCTAGAGACTGAAAAGTTGCTCAAGTCACACCAATGCTCAAGAAAGAAAAGAGGAGTAATCTACTAAATAACAGATTCATATCACTAGTGTTGATTTGCATTAGGATTTTGGAACATATATTGTGTTTGAATATTATGAATTATCTCAAAGATAATGATTCATTGATAAATAGCCAAGATAGATTCAGAAATATCGACCTTTTAAAACACAGCTAGCTCTTTAGTCACACAAAGTAATAAGTGCTGTCGACTTGGGATCTCAAATTGATTCCATATTTGTAGATTTCCAGAAGACTTTTTGAAACAGTTCCTCACAAGCATTTTCTAATCATATGGCGTATTGGCTCAGTTGTGCAACTGGATGTGTGGTTTCCTGTCAGAAAGGTCACAGTTCATAGTAATTGATGGAAAATCGTCAAGTAAAACAGAAGTGATATCTGACATTCCTCAAGGAAGTGTTATAGACCACCTGCTGTTGCTGATCTACATTAACAATTTAAGAGAGAATCTGAGCAGTCCTCTTAGATGATGCTATCATTTACAGTCCTGCAAATCATTTACTGTCTTGTAAAGTGATCAGATGATCAAAATGAACTGCAAAATGATTTAGGCTACCTATCCATATGATGCAAAAAGTGGTAACTGACCTTAAATAATAAAAATTGTTATGTCATCCGCATGAGTAGTAAAAGGCATCTACTAAATTTTGGTTACATGATAATTCACGCAGATCTAAAGGCTGTGAAGTCTACTGAATACTTAGGAATTACATTTACAAATAACTTAAATTGGAATGCTCATATAGATAATGCGGTGGGAAAGCAAACAAAAGACTGTGATTTAATAGTAAAACATTTAGAAGATTAGGATTACTAAAGAGACTATCTACAACTATACTTGTCTGTCCTCTTTTGCAGCATTCTGCATGGTGTGGGATCCTTACCAGATAGGACTGACAGAGGACATCATTTAAAAGTTCAAAGAAGGGCAGCTCATTTTGTATTATTGGGAAACAGGAAAGTGCATGCCACAGATATCGCATGTGAATTGGGGTGGCAGTCATTAAAGCAAAATCATTTTGCTGGAGCAGGTTCTTAAAATTTCAATCATCAACTTTCTCCTCCGAATGTGAAAATATTTTGTTAGAGCCCTCTTATATAGAGAGAAATGATCTTGTAATAAAATAAGAGAAATCAGAGCTTGTACGGAAATATTGAAGTGTTTGGTTTTCCTCAAATGCTGTAGGGGAGTGGAATGGTAGATAAATAGGTTGAGGGTGGTTCTCTGAACCCTCTGCCAGCATTTAATTGTGAATTACAGACTAGTCATGCAGATATAGATAATGTAGATAGGCTTTCAATATTGCGCACTGATTCTCTAATGTTATACATTGCTCAAATACTTTCGTGGTGCTTTGGAGTGACCCCTTTAAAATAACACTTTACCAGTCTTCTTAATATGTATTTTGGTAACCAGGTTGATAAGAAGTTACAACAATACTCTCTTATTACTCCCCAGTTTTGGGTTTTATTAATGAACAAAATCGACACAGTGTTCCATATCAATTACTGGCTGAAGTTTTCTGCTGATGGAACCAATATGATTTTCTGTGTTTCTGAGCATACAGGTTGTGTACGCTGTTTGGAGTCTGGTGTATGCTGAATCAAATGTTTTTATTGTTGTGATCTTCCATCTGAAGATTGGTTTCATGGAGTTGCCCATGCTAGCCTATCCTGTGTGACCCTCTTCACCTCTGCATAACTACTGCAGCGTACAGTAACTTGAACTTGCTTACTGCAGTCAGTTTTTGGTCTCCTACAGTTGTTACCCCCATTATATTCACAGATGACCACATATTGTGGAAATTGCATACTGTAATGTAGGATGCAATAATAACGTATGGAAGGTTTCTGTTGAAAATTACAAATTATTTAGGAATAAAGGAGATGGCTCACCAAAAGGCAGAAGCACTGTCTCATCGATAGGCACACGAACAAAAGATATGTAGAATGAGATTTTCACTGTGCAGTGGAGTGTGCACTGATATGAAACTTCCTGGCAGATAAACACCGTGTGCCGGACCAAGAGTCGAACTTGGGACCTTTGCCGTTCGTGGGCAAGTGCTCTACCATCTGAGCTATCCATGCATGACTCACGACCCGTCCTCACAGCTTTACTTCCGCCAGTACCTCGCCTTCTACCTTCCAAACAAAGGTACATTGCTTGGCAAGCTTCCAGAATGCACTTTCTTTTTCTAGCTGTAGGGAAAACATGCGCGCGCGCCCACGCGTGCGCGCACACTCACACACACACACACACACACACACACACACACACACGTTCTCACATGCGCATGCATGTCTCCTTATGCTGTGGTCGCTCAACTGCCAGCTCTTTACTGGCCCACGGTGAGTGTTCTGGAGTGAGGTATGGCTTTAGAGTGGGGTAGGATGGGGTGGGTTGAGGCAATGTGAGAGATGGAGAGAGATGGGAGGGGTTTGGAGGGAAGCATTTAGTGGCTCGTGGGAGAGTGGGGAGCCATCTGTGGGCTAGCTAGGGGTGCAGGTAGAGGGGTCAGGCGACAGACAGCTGGGCACTCATAGACTAGGGTGTGACGTGAGATAACAGCACACAACTAGCTGATTTGGGGGGGGGGGAGAGGGGGGGGAGTGGCGTGTGTGTGTGTGGGGGGGGGGGGGGAGGCAGGGGGGCTGGGAGTTAACTTGGATTTAGGCCAGGAAGCAAAGGATGCGCTGTATGGCTACGAAAGTTGAGTATTCTTAAATAAGATCAGCTGGTGCCAATGTATTGGAAAGTAACTGGCACACAAAGTGCAATTGTGGCTCCTTTTTCTTTGTGAAAGAAGAAAAGAGACAGAAATCGTCTCATTAGCGAAACAATGGCAAGAGACTACTATTTCTTGTTACTTACACTGCTGCTTTCTTTGATAATGATCAACAAGAACCAAATAATAGACTGTGTATGAGAGAACATGTTCTGAACGAGAGTTTGTTTCATTTGTATAACATTTTATTCCATCATAGATGCTGCACTTACAGTTTCATATATGCATTGCAGCAGCAGACACAATAAAAGTAGCAATCAGCAGTGCTTAGTTTGTTGAATGGGCGAAAAATATGCCACTGTCCCAGTTCCACATATCCCCAAAATTTGATTCTGCCAAATTCTGTACTCTCTGAAATCGAATGTTTAATCCAAAGATGAAAGTGAACAAGTTTGATGCACTATTGCTAATATTGTTTATTACTCATCTTGCTGAATGAAATGCATACTGTGTCCTTTCTGAAAGGTTTGCAGAAGTAATGCACATACACACACACACACACACACACACACACACACACACACACTCACACACACATGCGCGCAAATGCAAATCACACATACATGACCACTGTCTCTGGCTGCTAGGGCCAGACTGGGAGCAACTGCGCATCATGGGAGAAACAACGGTCATGTGTGTGTGTGTGTGTGTGTGTGTGTGTGTGTGTGTGTGTGTGTGTGTGTGTGTGTGTGTGTGTGTGTTTTGTCCAGTTTGGAAGAAGACTTTCTGATCGAAAGCTTACGTGTTTAGTAGTCTTTTTGTTGTGCTTGTCTGTGACCGAACATCTCCTGTATACTGTGAATAGCAATGTATCTTTTTTATAATATGGTCATTATTCCAGCCTAGATTTTCTATTGTTTGTTTCCTTTTAAGACCTTATAAAGACAGTTACTGACAATTTCTTTTTTCTTATTGGAGAAAAGTAAAACCATATGGGGGCCAGAATTAGATTGTAAATGAATATGGAATAGAGTATTTTTATTCTTCCTGTATGCAGTGTCACACTTCATTTCTGGCAGCACCACCTTCTCAACACATGACTGTCCCCCACCACCTCACCATAGTCTTCAAGTTATATCCTATAGCACTTCTGTGTGGACAAATAGATGAAGGATGTAGTTTAAAACAGTATAACTAAACTTAAAAGTCAAACTGCCCTTTTATAGAGACTGCCATCATTATTTAAACATACTAAACAATATCAAAACAGTCAAAAGAAATTTTTTTTCAAAAGAGCAGAAAATTGTAGTGAAATTCATGAAAGGATTGTTTTAAATTGTTATATCTTAAATCAATAAGTATGTCAGCATTTCCCAGGATTTTCTGGCTTAATTAAGACTAGGTCATGCCACCACAGTGGTCAGACAGTGGACTTGCCTTCGAGAGGACAATGGACCCGAGTCCCATCGGGCCACCAAAATTTGGCTTTTCCTCGATTTCCCTAAATGATTTAAGACAAATTCTGGGATGGTTCCTTTAAAAAAGATGACATTCGGCTGAGAAAGCTAATTTCTGTGGCAGGTCTGATGACACAGTGCTGGTGGAAGCACGAGTATTTCAGAGCACACCATTCATTGCACATTGTTAAACATAGGGCTCTGCTGCAGACAACCCCTGTATGTTCCCATGTTGACAACACTGTTGAATTACAATTTCTGTGGCTCAGGAGCATTGAGATTGGGCAGTGAATCAATAGAAATGTGTCATCTGGTTGAATCATTCATGTTTCGCATTACACCTGCTTGGCGGTTTTGTGCAGATACACTGTCAACAGAGTGAATTGGTGCTTGAAAGGTGCACTTTGCTACAGACGTAGGCCAGTGGGAGCAATATTATGCTATGGAGGACATTCACCTGGTCTTCTGTGGGTCCTGTGGTAGTAACTGAAGGCTCCATAACAGCTTTGTTCTGTGTGAACATTATTGTGCACTGTCCGCACCCTGTCCCTAATGAAGGTGACATGTTTGAACAATATGACTTTCAGTGTCACGAGGCCAGAATCAAATTCACCCCTTCTGAATCTGATGGAATACATCTGCGATGCTATCAGATACCAGTTCTGCACCCAGAAACCACTGATCTCCAATTTATGGGAATTACATGACCTGTGCTTAGACATGCGGTGCTGCATAATGCTGGGAACATACCTCACATAATGCTGGGAACATACCTGAAATTTGTTGAACTTGTCCCACACAAAATCACTGCTGTATTGTGTTCCAACAGTGGACAAACACATTATCAAACAGGAGGTCATAGTGTTTTGTCTCATCAGTTTATATATTCAATGCTTGAATGAAAGGTGTGCTCTTTTCCTTTTTTGTACCATTGTGTGTGTGTGTGTGTAAATAAGGATGTTCTACCATTTGGGCTTGTTTATATGAAGGCTGTCAGTGTTACCACCTGCACAGATACTGAATGCTCTTTTTGTGAAGACCTTTCATCTTGAGAACACTTTTAAAGTTGTTTCACAAATGGCAGCACAGTTTCAAGAAAGCTTCTTAATTTAATGTAATAGTTAAAATAATACCTTCAGCAAAAGATGTGTGCGTTGGAGTGGGGAAAAAGATTGGAGATGTATGCAGTTTAATTTTTGTAAATTGTTAAGAAGGTTAACAGCTTGGCATGCTAAGATAAATTCAGACATTCTCTAAAAAAAGAGAAAAAGATTAATTTAACAGAATCAGTGAGGTATACAAATATAACAACAGACTTGTAGAAACATTATTTTGTAGGTTAGATTAGATTAGATTCAGCTTTTGTTCCAAGACCCAAAACATGAGATGATTCTCATGGGTGAGTAACATGCCAGAAAGTATAACATAAAAAATATAAAACATTTGAATACCCTGATCGTTTGTCAGGAGATTGTCAAACTAGGTGAATACAATACAAACTGGAACAGCTAATATTTTCAGAATTGATACGCTGTCAGACTCAAACATTGTTATGCACTATTAATAAATTTATCAAACAAAAAGTACATAATTTTGACTGTTATGACAAAGTGCTCTCAGAACTGAAATCTAACAGACATTCTTATTTAAGCTGGCCTAACAGCCACTGTTAAGATATTCATCTATAGAGTCTTTCAAACTCTGTTTAAACCATGCTTTATCTGATACCAAGTTTTTAATGGTGTCTTTCTTCCACAGATAAATTGTGTTGTAATGCGAGGTTTTAATGAAGATGAAGTGTGCAGTTTTGTGTAGTTAACAAAAGAGAGTAATGTTGACGTAAGATTTATCGAGTTCATGCCTTTCAGCGGCAACAAATGGAATGATGGGAAGATGGTCTCATTTAGTGAAATGCTCCAAATAATTAGAAAGCAGTGGCCTAATTTCGATCCTCTTCCCAATGGGCCCAATGATACCTCAAAGGTATGTGCAGTATTACATATGAACATACACTGAAAATAATTTAATGTTTATGACTTACTACCAATCACAAGAATACTTCACATCTGCTGGTGGTATGAGAGATGGACTGGTTTAGTTATATATTTCTCATCCCATTCAGTAAGTCTGTCCTGGCCTGGGTTTCTCTGTAGCTTTTCTGCAACTCTCCCCATTTCCTAAACCTTGACAAACCTTTTCTTTCTTCCCTTTTCCTTCTACTTCATTGTATCTGCCAGAAGAAGAAGCCACTGGCTCCGAAAGCTTGCACATTTCCGTACCTTTAAGGGGAGTTAGAAGGGGAAAATATTCTTTTTCACTTTTTCGGGTTTTTATCTGATTATAAAATTTGCAATTTTCCAAATAAAATGATATGTATATTACTTATAAACTTGCGTGGGAAGTATTTTATTTTATTTTCTAAAATATAATCTACACCAGTTGAAAATGTTAAAATTTTTACATGCATTATTTCAAGACCTAATAAAATCGGTAATTTTTTATATACAGGGTAGTCCATTGATCATGACCGGGCCAAATATCTCACGAAATAAGTGTCAAACGAAAAAACTACAAAGAACGAAATTTGTCTAGCTGGAAGGGAGAAACCAGCTGGCGCAATGGTTGGCCTGCTATAAGGCACTGCCATAGCTCAAACTGATATCAACTGTGTTTTTTAAAATAGGAACTCCATTTTTTATTACATATTCGTGTAATACGTAAAGAAATATGAATGTTTTAGTTGGACCACTTTTTTCGCTTTGTGATAGATGGCGCTGTAATAGTCACAAACATATGGCTCATAATTGTAGACGAACAGTTGGTAACAGGTAGGTTTTTTAAATTAAAATACAGAACGTAGGCACATTTGAACATTTTATTTCGGTTGTTCCAATGTGATACATGTACCTTTGTGAACTTATCATTTCTAAGAACGCATGCTGTTATGGCGTGATTACCTGTGAATACCACATTAATGCAATCAATGCTCAAAATGATGTCTGTCAACCTCAATGCCTTTGGCAATACGTGTAATGACATTCCTCTCAACAGTGAGTAGCTCGCCTTCCGTAATGTTCGCACATGCATTGACAATGCACTGACGCATGTTGTCAGGCATTGTCGGTGGATCACGATAGCAAATATCCTTCAACTTTCCCCACAGAAAGAAATCTGGGGACATCAGATCCGGTGAACGTGCGGGCCATGGTATGGTGCTTTGACGACCAATCCACCTGTCATGAAATATGCTATTCAATACTGCTTCAACCGCACGCAATCTATGTGCCGGACATCCATCATGTTGGAAGTACATCGCCATTCTGTCATGCAGTGAAACATCTTGTAGTAACATTGGTAGAACATTACGCAGGCAATCAGCATACATTGCACCATTTAGATTGCCATCGATAAAATGGGGGCCAATTATCCTTCCTCCCTTAATGCCACACCATACATTAACCTGCCAAGGTCGCTGCTGTTCCACTTGTCACTGCCATCGTAGATTTTCCGTTGGCCAATAGTGCATATTATGGCAGTTTAGGTTACCGCTGCTGGTGAATGATGCTTCATCGCTAAATAGAACGCATGCAAAAAATCTTTCATCATCCTGTAATTTCTCTTGTGCCCTGTAGCAGAACTGTACATGACGTTCAATGTCATCGCCATGCAATTCCTGGTGCATAGAAATATGGTACGGGTGCAATCGATGTTGATGTAGCATTCTCAACACCGACGTTTTTGAGATTCCCAATTCTTGCGCAATTTGTCTGCTACTGATGTGTGGATTAGCTGCCCCAGCAGCTAAAACACCTACTAGGGCATCATCATCTTTTGTTGCAGGTCGTGGTTGGTGTTTCACATGTGGCTGGACACTTCCTGTTTCCTTAAATAATGTAACTATCCGGCGAATGGTCCGGACACTTCGATGATGTCGTCCAGGATACCGAGCAGCATACATAGCACACGCCCCTTGGGATTTTGATCACAATAACCATACATCAACACGATATCGACCTTTTCCGCAATTGGTAAACGGTCCAATTTAACACGGGTAATGTATCACGAAGCAAATACCGTCCGCACTGGCAGAATGTTATGTGATACCACATACTTATATGTTTGTGACTATTACAGCAGCTGGCCAGAGTGGCAGAGCAGTGCTAGGCACTACAGTCTGGAAACGCGCGACCGCTACGGTCGCAGGTTCGAATCCTGCCTCGGGCATGGATGTGTGTGATGTCCTTAGGTTAGTTAGGTTTAAGTATTTCTAAGTTCTAGGGGACTGATGACCTCAGAAGTTAAGTCCCATAGTGCTCAGAGCCATTTGAACCATTTTTGACTATTACAGCCCCATCTATCACAAAGCGAAAAAAGTGGTCCAGCTAAAACATTCATATTTCTTTACGTACTACATGAATATGTAATAAAAAATGGGGATTCCTATTTTTAAAAAATGCAGTTGATATGAGTTTGACCTATGGCAGCGCCATCTAGCAGGCCAACCATAGCGCCATCTGGTTTCTCCCTTCAAGCTAGACGAATTTTGTTCTTTGTAGTTTTTTCATTTGATGCTTATTTCGTGAGATATTTGACCCGGTCACTATCAATGGACTACCCTGTAGAAAGCTGTGGATTGCTTTGTTATGATGGTTAAGTTATGTGTTTGTATTGGTAGCAGTGTCAAAAATAGTATCGTATCTTTTCATAGTATAAACATGCTTTGTATATCGAAGTGCTAACGTTTTTCCGAGGAAAAGTGACGAATAGACTGGTAAATCTCTCAAAAAGTATGACTCCAAAATGAAGTGTTTTTAAGAAATGTGGGTTTCATGGTAATAAAATTTTGAATAAAGAGAAACATTGTATTCAGCATGTGGTGTGTGAAGTTACAGACAATGAAATACTGGCAAACTCATGAGTATCTAGAGAAACACCCATTAGTGCTTCGAAGATTAAAATAAAACATAGTGATAACACAGTTATCTCAAAACAAACCTCATGTAAACGGTAGGTTAGGTTATATTCTCATACATTTACACATCCTAATAGGGATGTTATGTGAATGTGTGTGCTGTATGTATGTGGAGGGCCAGTTAGTTTACATGAAGACATTGAGGTATCAAATGGACTAGCCAGGAAACTTATCATTAATTCTGCCAGTTGTAAATATACTCATTCATTTTGGAGTTCTGATAAGTGTAAAGATAATTATTTTAAAATAAATATTAGGTGGTCTTATGGATTGAGAGCTATTGGCAAAGGACACACTGCAGCAGAAACAATGTGTGTCGTGATGTATATGCCACGCCCACTTTGTAAAATGGACAAGTATGCAGGATTTATTGGAGCTGCTGTGAAATCAGCTGCATGTGAGTCAATTAAGGGTGCTGCAAATGAAGCTGCTGAAATAAACGATGGTATGATTGACATATCAGTAGCTTTTGGGGCACTTGGTAGAAGTGCAGCTGCAGTTCTAAGAATTCTGTTGCTACAGTGACCAGTGTGGATAAAATTTATAATCGATCTGTAAACTAAAGGGGAGTGTGTTACACTAAGTTCTTAGGTTAGACAGACTCAAATAAATATAACAGTGTAGTAGCCACTCAGCCTTATGGTGAGAAGCTTATCACAGAAATGGAATGTGTTGGTCATGTCCAGAAGAGGATGGGTACCAGATTGAGAAAATTGAAACAAAGTTTGAGAGACAAGAAACTTTCAGGTGGTAAGACCATAAGAAGCAGGCTGACAGACAACATGATTGATGAACTACAACAGTATTATGAGATTGCCATTAGAAATAATACTGAGGATTTGTTGAAAATGAAGCAGGCAGTATGGGCTACCTTCTTCCAGAGACTGTCAGCTGATGATAAACCAGTACACCATCTTTGCCCTCCTGGATCTGGTTCATGGTGCAATTACCGCAATGCCCAGTACTCAAACAGGTCATACAGCCATAAACATTCTATCCCAGCAGCAGTTGTGGATATCATAAAACCTGTTTACTGAGACCTGGCAATCCTGAATTATTGAAGAAGTGTCTGCATTGTCAGACTCAAAATCCCAATGAGTCGTTCAATAATCTTATAGTGTCAGTGTCATCGTAACTGCCGTCTGCGTCACGTCTGCTGTGCAGCGAGCTACGCTAGTTTAAGTGTTAACTCTATTTTTCTTACTTGTCACTTCTTCTTCCGTGTGTTTTTGCTTTTAGGAAGCTTTAATTGTCGAGTGCTAGTAATAGTGTTCCATAGATTTTGTGTTTGTTTTGAATACAGTCAGAGAGAGTCCGTTTAGTCAGCCATAGTGCCAGTAGTGCTAGTGTTTGTTTTGAATACAGTCCAGAGACAGGTAGTGCTATTTTCATTGTTTTCTACAGGAAGTATCTAGTAACCACAATTTAGTCAACTATCAGCCGCCTTTAGTGAATTAGCAGTCTAGTTATAAGTTGATTAACTCTCTACAGTAAATTGATTTCTTAGGATGGATAGGATGTGAGACTGCTGTGTACGGACACAGGAGGAGCTGGCCACTGTTCGCGAACAGCTGAACGTGTTGATGGCCGTGGTTAGCCGTCTTCTGGCTGCTGCCTCGGAGTGTAGTGGCAATGGGGAGTCTGGTGCGTTGCATGGTACACCCCAGGTGTTACATGCTTCACCCACTGACCCTGCTGTTGACACATCTTTGCGGGTACCGGGCGCGGTTGGGCCACTCTGTTCGCAAGGGGAGTGGCGGGTTCAGCGGCGTTTGTGGCGCACGAGGCGGAGGGTCAGTGTGGAGGCTGGCCGTGTGGCATCGTCCGTTCTGCCTGTGAGTGGACATGTGGCCACTCCTTCAGCAAGTTCCGAGCAGGCACATGGGGGGGAGGGGTTTATTAGTTATTGGGAGCTCCAACGTTAGGCGGGTGATGGAGCCCCTTAGGGAAATAGCGGAAAAGTCGGGGAAGAAGGTCGGTGTTTACTCTGTCTGCTTGCCGGGGGTCTCATCCGAGATGTGGAGGAGGCCGTGCTGGCAGTGATAGAGAGCACTGGGTGCACCCGACTGCAAATTGTTGCTCATGTCGGCACCAATGACTCCTGCCGTCTGGATTCAGAGGTCATCCTCAGTTCTTACAGGCAGTTAGCAGAGTTGGTGAAGGCGGAAAGCCTCGTGGGGTGGAATCTGAGCTAACTATTTGCAGTATCGTTCCCAGAAACGATAGTGGTCCTCTGGTTTGGAGCCGAGTGGAAGGCTTAAACCAAGGGCTCAGACCACTCTGCGGAGATCTGGGGTGCAAATTTCTCGACCTCCGCTATCGGGTGGAGAAATGTAGGGTCCCCCTGAATAGGTCACGTGTGCACTACATGCAGGAAGCAGCTACAAGTGTAGTGGAGTATGTGTGGAGTGCACATGTGGGTTTTTTAGGTTAGAGAATTCCCTCCCTAGGCCCGAAAAGACACCTCCTGAGATGCGGAAAGGTAGGAATAGACAAAATGCAACAGGGAATAACAATATTAATGTGCTAATAGTAAACTGCAGGAGCGTCTATAGAAAGGTCCCAGAACTGCTCTGATTAATAAACGGTCACAATGCCCACATAGTACTAGGGACAGAAAGTTGGCTGAAACCAAATGTAAACAGTAATGAAATTCTAAACTCAGATTGGAATGTATACCGCAGAGACAGGCTGGACAGTGAAGGGGGAGGCATGTTTAAAGCGATAAGAAATGCAATAGTATCGAAGGAAATTGACGGAGATCCGAAATGTGAAATAATTTGGGTGAAGGTCACGGTTAAAGCAGGCTCAGACATGGTAATTGGATGTCTCTATAGGCCCCCTGGCTCAGCAGCTGTTGTGGCTGAGCACCTGAAGGATAATTTGGAAAATATTTCGAGTAGATTTGCCCACCATGTTATAGTTCTGGGTGGAGATTTTAATTTGCCGGATACAGACTGGGAGACTCAAACTTTCATAACGGGTGGCAGGGGCAAAGAATCCAGTGAAATTTTTTAAGAGCTTTATCTGAAAACTACCTTGAGCAGTTAAACAGAGAACCGACTCGTGGCGATAACATATTAGACCTTCTAGTGACAAACAGACCTGAACTATTTGAAACAGTTAATGCAGAACAGGGAATCAGCGATCATAAAGCAGTTGCTGCATCGATGATTTCAGCCGTAAATAGAAATATTAAAAAAGGTACGAAGATTTTTCTGGTTAGCAAAAGTGACAAAAATCAGATTTCAGAGTACCTGACGGCTCAACACAAAAGTTTTGTTTTAAGTACAGATGGTGTTGAGGATCAGTGGACAAAGTTCAAAATCATCGTACAATATGTGTTAGATGAGTATGTGCCAAGCAAGATCGTAAGAGATGGAAAAGAGCCAGCGTGGTACAACAACCGAGTTAGAAATCTGCTGCGGAAGCAAAGGGAACTTCACAGCAAACATAAACATAGCCAACACCTTGCAGACAAACAAAAATTACGCGAAGCGAAATGTAATGTGAGGAGGGCCATGCGAGAGGTGTTAAATGAATTCGAAAGTAAAGTTCTATGTACTGACTTGGCAGAAAATCCTAAGAAATTTTGCTCTTATGTCAAAGCGGTAGGTGGATCAAAACAAAATGTCCAGACACTCTGTGACCAAAAAGGTACTGAAACAGAGGATGATGGACTAAAGGCCGAAATACTAAATGTCTTTTTCCAAAGCTGTTTCACAGAGGAAGACTGCACTGTAGTTCCTTCTCTAGATTGTCGCACAGGTGACAAAATGGTAGATATTGAAATAGATGACAGAGGGATAGAGAAACAATTAAAATCACTCAAAAGAGGAAAGGCCGCTGGACCTGATGGGATACCAGTTCAGTTTTACACAGAGTATGCGAAGGAACTTGTCCCCCTTCTTGCAGCAGTGTACCGTAGGTCTCTACAAGAGCATAGCATTCCAAAGAATTGGAAAAGGGCACAGGTCATCCCCGTTTTCAAGAAGGGACGTCGAACAGAAGTGCAGAACTGTAGACCTATATCTCTAACATCGATCAGTTGTAGAATTTTAGAACATGTATTATGTTCGAGTATTATGACTTTTCTGTAAACTAGAAATCTACTCTGTAGGAATCAGCATGGGTTTCGAAAAAGACGATCGGGTGAAACCCAGCTCGTGCTATTCGTCCACAGGACTCAGAGGGCCATAGACACGGGTTCCCAGGTAGATGCTGTGTTTCTTGACTTCCGCAAGGCGTTCGATACAGTTCCCCGCAATCGTTTAATGAACAAAGTAAGAGCATATGGACTATCAGACCAATTATGTGATTGGATTGAAGAGTTGCTAGATAACAGAATGCATCATGTCATTCTCAAGGGAGAGAAGTCTTCCGAAGTAAGAGTGATTTCAGGTGTGCTGCGGGGGATTGTCGTAGGACCGTTGCTATTCACAATATACATAAATGACCTTGTGAATGACATCGGAAGTTCACTGGGGCTTTTTGCGGATGATGCTGTGATATTGAGATGTTGCAACAGTGAAAAATTGTACTGAAATGCAGGATGATCTGCAGCGAATTGATGAATGGTGCAGGGAATGGCAATTGAATCTCAATGTAGACAAGTGTAATGTGCTGCGAATACATAGAAAGAAATATCCCATATTGTTTAGCTACAATATAGCAGGTCAGCAATTGGAAGCAGTTAATTCCATAAATTATCTGGGAGTATGCATTAGGAGTGATTTAAAATGGAATGATCATATAAAGTTGATCGTCGGTAAATCAGATGCCAGACTGAGATTCAGTGGAAGAATCCTAAGGAAATGCAATCCGAAAACAAAGGAATTAGGTTACAGTACACTTGTTCGCCCACTGTTTGAATACTGCTCAGCAGTGTGGGATCCATACCAGATAGGGTTGATAGAAGAGATAGAGAAGATCCAACAGAGAGCAGCATGCTTCGTTATAGGATCATTTAGTAATCGTGAAAGTGTTACGGAGATGTTAGGTAAACTCCAGTGGAAGACTCTGCAGGAGAGACGCTCAGTAGCTCGGTACGGGTTTTTGTTGAAGTTTCGAAAACATACCTTCACCGAGGAGTCAAGCAGTATATTGCTCCCTCCTACGTATATCTCGCGAAGAGACCATGAGGATAAAATGAGAGGGATTAGAGCCCGCACAGAGGCATACCGACAATCCTTCTTTCCACGAACAATACGAGACTGGAATAGAAGGGAGAACCAATAGAGGTACTCAAGGTACCCTACACCGTCAGGTGGCTTGAGGAGTATGGATGTAGATGTAGATGTAGACCAAAAAATGTTTTTCTCGTAATGAAGACACTAAAGTGGGGGTCAGTTATGCTGTTATTGCTTTTAATGATGGCAACATTGGTAGCGTGAAAGTGCTACAACATATGGGAATTAATTCTGGAGCAAACTGCATCAGAGAATTTGAATGGATGGACAAGGTTTGCATTGGTAAAGCAAAGTATGCAGCACAGTTGGCCACTACGGAGTCCAGAAAGAAGAAAACAAGAAAAAACTTAAAAAAGATCAAGAGGATGATATACAGTATGGTGCAGGGTGCTTCTGAGTGACTAAAAATAAAATGTTAAGCATATATTGAGTTACAGTCTATTAAAACTTTAAAAACTCTTCCTGAAAATTTACATTTTCTCTTGCATTTTTCCCTAAATCTCAGAAACTACATCGAGTAGCGAATTCAAATTTTCAGGGAGTAATAACATACGTATCCTGAGTCTTCTTAACTAAAAGAAAAACATAATGTGTATAAATAAAATGATTTAGAATAACATACAAAAAAGTACACAAAATTTTAACTGTGTAATTAAAAAATTGTATTTCCAAAAGCAGTGGCTGAAATGCAATTATTGTAAGACTCAGAACATATAGTTTAATGTGCTGTAAAAGTTTCTTGTCAATGGCTACAGTTGTTCCTGAAATACGGGGAAGTTAAGTCACTAAATTTAACATTGTCAGGATAGGGCGTTCAAACTCCCCTTAATGCACGTTTTCTCCTTCCTCCACTTGGTGAGCGACACATTTATAGTATTTTCACAACAGCAGTAGCTATTTTCTTACAATTTCTTTTTGCCGGCATATTATGTCCCGGGCTTCAAGGGATGTGTGGGATTTATTACCTCAATGAGTGAACACTTCTGTGGCACGTGCAACCGTTTACGGATAACAGCTGATGGCAATTTGGAGGTGTGTCTCTTTGGGAATTCAGAGATATCTCTCAGGTGAGTGATGAAACATAGAATAATCGTGTCCAAGTGAAAATTCATGTGAGGAAACCATAAAATTACTAGAAGACTGACAGACTGATCAGTATTTTACCTTCAGGAGGTGAAATTCCAACTTTATCCCTCTTTCCTCTCTCATGAAGAAACTGATAGTTCCAAATGCTGAGTATAGAATAATACTTTTAAACTGTTTGCCATGCACATTAGGTATGTGGTTGGTATATGGAAGAGATAAACTGCAGTTAAATCCAGCAGGTATGAAACGAGTAATCTTTTCTTGAAGTTTTCAGCTTGCACCCTCCTCCCTCCCAGACATACAAACCAGATACCTCTAGCTAAATAATTTGTGAGTATATATAATTTGCCTCTGTCAACATCATGTTACACTAACCTATTTGTGAGATTAAATTAAAGGAAAGTAATCAGGACTGGAAATTATGTAAAGACATTTTTAGCTATGTCCCTAGGTTGTAATAAAGTTAACACAGTATTTCTGTCCATGTGATGGTAACTATGATTCGCCAGCCACCGTTGCCAAGCGGTTCTAGGCGCTTCAGTCCAGAACCGCGCGACTGCTATGGTCGCAGGTTTGAATCCTGCCTTGGCTCAGATGTTAAGTCCCATAGTGCCCAGAGCCATTTGAACTGTGATTCATGATTATCAGAGTCTATATGTTCCAAATAAAAATTGGAACTTCCTGTATATAAATGTACAAATTATTAGACAATGGGACCAACAACTGACACTTTTAAATTGATGACTAGACTAAGAGATTAATAATAGGAAAAAAACTGCAAGATACTTTGGCGATAAGTTTGTTTCAGGACAAGGTACAAGGGGTGGGGGGTGAGAAGAATCAGCTCTCTCTTTGTGAGCATAACAGAAATCCTTTATCAACCCAAGGTAAAATAAGATATAAAAATACAGGGTCAAACAATTAAGTATCTTAAAAACCAAATGACTAATAAAATTGAAAGCTAAGAAAAGTAAGTTCGTAGTAAGTAGGGTGAAACACAGGGGGCTGCAACATATTGCCATTGTTGTTTGACTTGTCTATCAAAGAAAAAAGAAATGGATCAAAACAAAATAAAAGTGAGAATGGAAATGTATCAGAAGCAGATAGGAATAAGCAAGGAACATATTCTTTAATAAATAAAAAAAAAAACTGACGTGTGAGGCAGATGTTCCTACAATTTTATGTTCAAAGCACAGCAGTCTGTGAAAGCAAAATATTTATGACATTGAAAAAAGAAAATCAGTGAGTGAAAAGTGTGTGTAGGTGAATTGTGGTGAAAGACTGGATATTGGAACTTCTGTTAGGCTGCCCAGTATTAGTTAACTTGGTAGTAAAGGAGCAAGTTTGCAAGGGCAGATAACTGTTTGACTACGTAAAATAGAGTGGGAGTATGGAAAAGCTAGTCCAAGATAGGATGAAAAAGATAACAGCAACTTAAAAAATGAATTGTTAAGTTACCATGAACCCCATTCCAATCTAGTGAATGCAGTGGTTGACAATATCTTGTGACATTCGCCTATAAGGCTCAAACAATAATTGCTAAATAAAAATACAAAATGTTGACAAGACTGTATCTAAGCTGTCACTCTCTTTTGAAACAAGGGTGTTTAAACCAACAAACATGCAGGAAAGCAGGGACAACTCGCACACTAGAGAAGGATGGGCAGTATCATTGAAGGAGTGAGCATAAACCGTGTGGAATATGTGTGGTACAAGAAATGATAGTAAGGAAAAAAAAGAAGAAGAAGAAGAAGAAGAGGAAAAATGTTGATCTGGAAACAAGGGAATAAAAATTTGCCACGTGAAGAGACAATATGGTACTGTGCTGATGAGTGTGTACAAGTGGTGATATACAATATACATTGATAAAGGAACTCTGCATTGGGCCCAGAAGACCACGCAATGCTCTTCGAGAGATGTTCTCTACTATATATCTATGGAGAGTTAAGGGGTCAGTATACAACTCTCCAGGCTGTTATCAACTTCCAGAAGTTGAAGACACTACTTCTCACTTGAGTAGCTCCTCAGCTGGAACTACAAGCAGTGTGTACCCTATTCCAGTCTGTCCACCGAGCAGAATTTCCCGGCTCTACAAGGAATTGAACCCGATCCCTTTCTATGGCACGCCTGTGGTATACTGACTGCATAGCTGTGGCAAGAGTCATAATATACACTTGTGAACAATTGAGTTATAACTATTCTGTTTATTGGGGAGAGAGTATGTATATTGCCACCGTGAATGAAATAGTTTAGTGTATCGTAACTGGAATGTATTCAGACCTCGTACTTGTGTGAGAGCGCAGTGTTGTAGACACTTGTAGTGTTTGTCTTAGCATGAACTAACTGGTGAGCCTTACTTTCTAGTATTTTTAATTATATATCATTACTGGTGCCTCTGGCACTTTTGTGTTGCAATAGCTTGCGATAGCAAACATTGAGTCAACCATGGTTTTTGGATTAGAAGTAGAGGTCAGCTGGGTTGACATTGGGAATAGAGTGATGGGAAGTGGACAATAAGCAGTTATATCGAAGGGTGCATTATTTGATATGTTAAGGTTAATTACAAAATGTGGAGTGGAGAATTTTTCACGTTGAGCAGAAGTAAGTTTACAGGACCAGATGTCAAATTACACATGATCAGTGTGAATCCCTATAGTCAGCATGAACACTGGCACACAGAATAATTTATAGGTAGCCTTGCTGTATATAAAAAATCAGATTTGTGCTGAACTGTCATGAACAAACTGTCACTTCTCTGGAATAAATAGACTCTGATTTGTTAATTACATCTGTGTAAATGAAAAATATAGGAAAAGGTAGAGTGCTGCTTACTGTAGAGGAGACATGTTACATTGTAGACAGGCACAATTAAAAAGGCACTTACACAAAGGTTTCGGCCACAGCCTTTATCAGCAAAAGAGATACAGAGAAACACACACATTCATACACACAGGCAAGCACATGTCACACACATATGACTGCCAACTCCAGCAGCTTGCCTCTAGCTGCTGGACTTGGCAGTTTTTTTTTCTCTGTGTGTGTGTGCGTGCGTGCGTGCACACGCGGTGTGCTTGCTTGTGTGTTGTGCCTGTGTGCAACTTTGTGTTCTTTATGGTAAATAGTGATCTATCTTTCCCTGCACTGTTGATATTCCTACCTGGAATTTCCATTGTTTAATCAGTGTAAATAAGAAGGGCACAGTTACATATATTCTGTCACTTGAAGACTAATACATGAAGTCAGTGGACATTATTTTTTATTGCAGAGGATCTTTGTCACCACTAATTATTAATTTTGTGTGCCAGTTAATTAGACATGGTTTCATCCTTTCCTGGATGTGCCCTTTTTGTTAAATCTTCCTTCAAAAGATCTGATTTACTTCAAGTTAATAAACCTGAGTATTCTGAAAAAGGAGGTGCAGCTTACAGCTGCAGTGTGACAGTTGATCACAGGGTGATTTTATCACTGCCATATCCTGGGTACCCATGGCTCGAGACACTTATTCTATAAGGGTGTGTAGTCATTGGGCTTTCTTGTACCACAGTGTCAAAGGTGTAATGTGAGCAGATTTATTCAAGGAAAATACTACCACAATCAGCAGAGTGAACTGCTATGGGCAACAGGATATCATTGACAGGGGTTACCACTGACTAGCATGGCTTTAGCAGTGAACAGGTGGGCCACAATGTAGCAAATGACTCACCAACTCAGTGACAGTCAATAAACAGTAACCATTCATGCCACTGGGAACTGTCACCTCTTTGTGGGATACAAAGATGCAATCTGCACACTGCTCGTCGCAGTTACAAAGATTAGCATTGGTTCGGAACAGCACCAGGGGATGCTCGAAGCATGCAGGAAGGTCGTCTGTCTGATGATTTGCGGTACATATTGCCAAGGTGGCAGGGTGCAAAATAAGGAGTGATCAAAAAACTTCCATTTGAAGGCGGCATAGTTCAGATCAGTATGCCACACACACACACACACACACACA
Source organism: Schistocerca piceifrons (assembly GCF_021461385.2). Classification (NCBI taxonomy): domain Eukaryota; kingdom Metazoa; phylum Arthropoda; class Insecta; order Orthoptera; family Acrididae; genus Schistocerca; species Schistocerca piceifrons. The sequence continues at coordinate 960,853,654 of NC_060149.1, forward strand.
CACACACACACACACACACATACACACATATCCATCCGCACATATACCCTGCTTGTGTCTGTATATGTGCGGATGGATATATGTGTGGGTGTGTGTATGTGTGTGTGTGTGTGTGTGTGTGTGTGTGTGTGTGTGTGCGAGTGTATACCTGTCCTTCCCCCCCCCCCCCCCCCCCGCCCCCTAAGGTAAGTCTTTCCACCCCCAGGTTTGGAATGACTCCTTAACCTCTCTTAAAACCCACATCCTTTCGTCTTTCCCTCTCCTTCCCTCTTTCCTGATGAAGCAACTGTGGGTTGCGAAAGCATGAATTTTGTGTGTGTGTTTGTTTGTGTGTCTATCAACATACCAATGCTTTCGTTTGGTATGTTACATCATCTTTGTTTTTAGATATGTTTTTCCCATTTGGAATGTTTCCCTGTATTATATTATATATCAGTGCTTTCCTCTCCCACAACTATCCTGCAGACCTTGTCCACAAACAGATCTCCCAAGCAATACATTCCTCCCCACCCAACAACAATGTTACTACCCCCAGACCACACAGAAGCATCCCCCTTGTCACCCAATATTATCCTGTCCCAAATACATCAACTAATTACTCCGCCACGGATATGAATTTTCAAGTCAAGCCCTGAAATGAGATCATCCCTTGACAATATTCTCCCCACACCACACAGAGTTGCCTTTTGCCGACCCCCTAACCTCTGTAACTTCCTTGTCAAACCCTACAATATTCCCAGACCACCTTCTTTACCCAGCGGTTCCTACCCCTGTAACCGACCCTGATGCAAAACCTGCCCCTTGCATCCCCCCACAACCAACTACTCCAGCCCCGCTACTGGTAAAACATACACAACTCAAGGCAGGCCCACATGTGAGACAACACGTCACTTATCAGCTGACATGCCTGCACTGCACAGCCTTTTACATTGGTATGACGACAACTAAACTGGCTGAGCGCATGAATGGGCACAGACGAACTGTCCGCCTAGGAGATGTCCAATACCCAGTAGCGGAGCATGCCCTCCAGCATAATTCTAGGGACCTAGGAACCTGCTACACCATATGTGCCATTTGGCTTCTCCCACCCAACACCAGTACCTCGGAACTGCGGAGATGGGAACTTGCACTCCAACACATCCTTTCATCCCGCCATCCCCCTAGACTGAACCTATGTTAACCAACCTCACTCCCATTTACTCTTTAGTCTTCTCCTCTTTCCCTTTCCTCTTTAGCCATTCATGCATCTTTTCATCCAACATAGTTGCATTTATCTTTATACTATGTACCTCTTTACTTCTGTATTCATCCTCCTTGGTTTGAAGCTGGCACAGTAATTACAGTAGAATATCTTTGGCTTCCCTCTGACATCCATGCCTCCATCTTTGCTACCCTCCCTGTTTACCTTTCACCTGTTGCTTCATAACCTGGATTGTGAATAACTGAATCCACTTTCCCTTCCTCCCCTTTTTTCCCCTCTCTCCTCCCTGATGAAGGAACGAAGTTCCGAAAGCTAGGATACGTCAATTTTCTGTTCTGTTTTGTGTATCTATCGGCTGTACTGAGCTGGCCAGGCCCTCTATCTCTTTGTTAGCATTTGATTCATATACATAAACACACACACACACACACACACACACACACACACACACACACACGCACACACACAGACAGGGTGATGCGTATTATCATTTAAAAACCTCCAAAGCACTGTATATGACCCTGAGACAAGTAATTTAATACAAGACACATGGAATCACAAATGTTGGATACGATACAAATGTTGGGAAATGTGTCAAAAGCGAATGACAAATGTCACCAGATGATGTACCTTGCCATGCTTGCAATGGTTGAGCCTCTCGGCCTGTCACACTTGATCATCCCAACCCAAGTCAAGTATTCATATCATTGTGGCTACGGACACACATGTGCGACTTTAGTGATGGCATTCGGGATTTGAGTCTTGCATTTGGCAGGCAGTATTCTTTCATTGTGTTAAACAATTATGTATTTATATTGAAGTTTATTATTTTATTTACCGGTCTTGCAGTTTCCTTGATTTCTTGCAAAGTACAGTACAATGAAAACCTACCATATTGCATAACAAGTAGATGAGTATAAACTTCAGAATAGCAGCATTGCCATTAAATGACCTATGTTTTCTTTACTAACTAATGTCTGTAAACAAAAAGAGAAGGGACAGAAACAAAAAACACAAAATCAGAACTGCTTTTGCTTGATTACAGCAGGGACAATAATTTTGTAACATCTACATTTACAACAGATCATATTTACAAAATGTTTTCGAAATTTGCTCTGTTTGCTCAAATGAAAGTATTGCACTGCTCAATCATTCCTTTACACTCAGCCCCAACGGCTGCACATGCTGTGGGGTATGTCATCTGGTTACGTCATATGTTCAGTGTTTATCACCAATTTTTGGGGTATTTTGAAATGTACAAAAAGGCAAATGCAGAAAGTTATCACATTTTGCTGCACATTACCTGCGTCACAGAAAAATAATGTATACAAATCTTCTCAGATTTGCCACTGAATAACTTTGTGCAAGCCTCACAATATTTCACCAACACAACTGTTCGTCATCTTCAGGTAGTGGTGGGTCCTGTCATCACTGCTGCAAGATGTGACTGGTGATATTCGCACAGCAGAATTGAAATTTGTCAGGCTAGAAGCAGGAGTACGAATGTGTGGACAGGCACTCCCAGTTGGATGGAAATGCCATTCATAGTAGCCTTCTGCTTATGTGTTGTGGGCAATGACTGCACTTCTGGACACTCGTGTGGTTAAAAGCTGAATTAACTCTCTGCAAGGTGCTGCATCAGGTCATACATCGGAGGATCTGTTTTCTACTGTGTTAATTTCATAGCAGTCAGTGCTGGATTCTGGGCAGTCCTTAGTCAAAATTCCATATTCCTGTTGGTAAGATTGCCCACCGTATGGATACATGCCTCATTCTTAAAAACACAATCCTAGAGTGATGATGCTGAGGATAAAATTTCAGTCCTCTTGGGAAACGTGTGGTGCCCTGTATTCAGGCAGTGCTCTGCTACCACTAATTTACTGGGTGGCATTTTTGTCAGCGCTGTTGAACACAGTGTTCTTGCACAATGTGAGGTGTCTGCCCTATATAAGATTTCCCATAATGGCATCAGATCTTATATATGATCTGTGTTTTCTAAGGTCAAGATTGTCTTTAACTGAACCCAAACAATTCCTTAGTTTTGCTGGTAGACGAAAAACACACTTGATTCTGTTTCTCTTAGCGATTCTTTCTATTTTTGAAAACATGCCACTGAAATATGCCAAGAAAGCCATTTGCAGTGCTTGTCTAAGTATCTTCATTTACATCCCTACACTGAACTTGCTTTGCTCAGAACACATTGCAAATCTGTTTACAAGAATAATCATTCTGCTGGAACACTGTTCTTAGGTGTTACAGTTCACCAGGCAGACTGTCGGTATCTGAGATTACGTGTGCTCTATGTGCCAGGGAGTGTAAGACACTACCACATTGTGCAGGGTGATGGCAACTTTTGGACCACAAATATAACTCTGCATGTATCAGTTTGCAGTAGAGACTATGCCCCAGTGTTCTGTCAGCTTTTCTTCTAACCGTGACATCCAGGAATGGTAAGCTGCTATCTTATTGTACTTCCACAGTGAACTGAATATTCAGATGGAGCGAGTGCAAATGCTGCAGGAACATAGGTAGTGTCTGTATTATGTGGGCCACACCACAAATGTCTCTTCAGCATTCTGCCAGAAGGAGGAATGTTGGATATTTACTAAGGGAAATAGAGGATCTCCCATGGGAGCACTGTCCACTTGATCAAAGTAGTTGGTGTTACATAAGAAATAGGATGAGGTATGCACATGTTTAAACAGCACCACAATTTCTTTCTCAAACTTGCTGCTAATAACCTCTAATGAGGGCTGCAGGGGCACTTTTGTAAGTAATGATACAACATTTGAGCTAACTAAAAGATCTGAAAGTTCTAGTTTAAGCGTCTTCAGGTATTCTATGAAATCCTCTGAATTCTAAATATGATGGTCATAGTCATCCACATGATAAATTTCAAAGCTGTCACGTGGAAATTGCCAGTTGCATCTTGCAGCAGTGATAGTGGAAATCACCACCACCTGAAGATGCCAAAATGTTGTGTCACTGAAATATTGAGGGAGGGACTTGCATAATGTTATCTGGTGGGGAACCCAAAGTGTTTTTGCAACAGATCTATCAGGCAAGCCTGAAAATTCACATATACTCCAAGCAGTAAGTACCTGTTGTAAAATGGTCACATTAGTGAGCTTGGCAATTAATTAACAGTTTATCAATAAATTTGGCGTCATTTTGCAAGAAATTGTGCTATGTTCCACTACTCCCTCTTCAACAAAACTAATGTCAGTTTCTGCTCCAGCTCTTCAGCCCGAGATCCTATGTATACTCTTGAGCATTTGTGTAAGATACCTGTTTATTTATAAAAATAAAAGTAACTTCTATCATGACTTTCCCATTCTTGTCCAGTGGGTTTGTTATCCTGCTGTTGCCTACTGCAAACTACAGGATTACTGTTGAAGATTTCTGCAAAGTTTTTCTTCCTTTTTAGTGCACCAACATTTCACTGTGTGGTAATTGCCTGGTACTGTTTAACGGGTGTTTTAACTGTTGTTTCAGAGATGCAATACGAAGCAAATGCAGTGAGGATGACTTGCTTGCCATGATTGGGGCAGGAGTGAGTAGAAAGAAGAAACAACATGCAGGTAAGATACATTACAGCAAATGTAACTCTATAGATAGAAAGAAAATTTCTGCTTAACAAGTCATAGCAAACATAAGAGCAAAATAGAACGAAAAACAACAGTGATAGAACCTGTGTTTTTGTGTAAAATTGGATTTAATTTTTTATTTAGTATTCATTCTGATTAATGCCCATTGGTCAACAGTACATTTCAGCCCTAGAATTTGGTTCTGCAAGGTCCACCAGATAACCATATATGGCTGTTGTAACTCCTTTATTGGACTTCAGAAGTTTTCCAGCAACAAATCTTTTTTTTTTTCTTTCTTTCTTTATTTTTTTTCCTTTTTTTAAAAAAAGCTAAAATGCAGAAAACATCGTAAAGGAAACACTCACAGAAAAGCATCAGTGTCCTTGAAACAATGGAAACTCCAGTAGGAATATCAACAATGTTGGAAAAGACAAATTACTACTTACTGATGAAGGCTGTGGCTGAAAGCTTTATGTAAGTGTCTTTTAATTCTGCCCATCTGCAGCCTAAGGTATCTTCTTTATGGTAAGTAACAGTCTGTCTTTTCCTTCATTATTCATTAGTGTTCTTTGCTTTTATTGCTGTTTAGCAAGCATCGTGTGGTATATAAGGGATGTGAATAGCGTCAGATGTTGAATATCACTCTGGAGGATATGAAGGTGCTGCATATTGGTGTAGACAGCATTATCTGATGAGAGTTTGAAAGAAACCTCATTGTGGATGTCCATTTGGTCGCCTGGTTAAACCTTGCAACATTTGTATTTTTTGAGTATTTGGATATGACAGTGGCCTGATGTTGGAAAGTAAGGGCATACTCATAATCAATGTTCCAGTTGACTACATCAGACCACTACAAGGGAGCATCACTGTGTAGTGTACTGAGTACATTGTAACCTGTTCACGTCTGTGACTGCCATCTGAGAACAAGTACAGTAAACTCTCGTGCAGCTACACTTTTGGCTAGCTAGATTGACACTTGACAAGTTTCAATTTGCGTGCACCTGGAGCCAAGCATTTGCTGGTGTTTTTTTGGCAATCTACTGCTAATCAGTGCACTGGTGCGTGTCAAAAGTCCAAGTATTGTCAATTTGTGCGTGTGTTGGTTGAAGCTCTAGTGTGTTTCTTATTCGTATTGCATGGTTTCATGCCACTGCCATCTATTGGAACTCCTTGTAAGTACAGTACATACAGTATTGTTCTATGCAGCGCAACATAGCCATGTCGAAACTGACAATTAGAGCGCGCCGCCTAATACTTTCCACTTGTTGTCGGTACATCAAAGTTAAGTGTTTAACAGTGAACATACAACACCCTGTTGTGTTGCCACGTGGGCTTGGGTAGAACAGAGGAAATGGCATAGATGTATTGAATGCTTTCATTTGATGGCTGCCACAGCCTGGTTTCAAAAGTCAAAAGTTTGTCTAGTGCATCTCGAGTGTTGTCAAGTTGTGCATCTGTGTGTTTCTGATTTGAGGTTTTGTGCTCCCACTATGTGCCTTAAAGTGTCCAGAGATAAAAGGGGCCAAAAACCATAAAGGACTCAGTCGAGTGTCTGTAAAAAGAACACTGAACGTGACTACGGGCACGAAACATAAAACGAATGTGATCTTGTTGGAAAAAGAGCTTCACACTTTGCAGAGAATTGATGCTGGTGAGCCACCCACAAAAGTTGCTGCAGAGTAGGAGTACAATTACTGATCGGGAGACAAATCGATCAGGAATTGAAAAATTTTGTTCTATCCAAGCATTGGGCAGTGCAGTGAAATCTTGAAAAACAGTGAGAAAAGGTGCACATCCTCAGTTAGAAGAGGCATTATTTTTGTGGCACGAATAAATAAGAGCCAAAGGTGTGTCAGTTTCAGGTCCTCTACTTTGTCAAAATGAGCTGATGAGCTGATTGAAGGAAAGAAGCAAGAATTCCTCGGAAATAATGGCCGGCAGGATCGTTTCAAGAAGCGGCATGGCGTTCATGAAATTGCCATCAGTGCCAAATCATTATCTGGGGATGAAGCTGCTATGCTGATTTTAAGAAGAAACTGCACGCAATCATTGACAAAGGATGTTATACTGGCAATCAACTTTACAAATGTGATGAAACTGGGTTGAATTACAAAATGCTGCCAACGAAAACCCTTGCCTCTAAAGAAGAAGAAATTGCTTCCGGATACAAAAATATCAAAGAAAGATTTACTGTCCTCGCTTGCAGTAATGCCACTGGCAATCATAAACTGTGTCTTACTTTAATTGGCAAATCCAAAACACCAAGAGCATTTAGACACCAACCAACCAGCTTTGCCGCTGAGGTACACGAATCAGTCTTAAGGCACGTATGAACAGTGCCATCATCAGTGTTTGTTCCAGCTGTAGTAAATTACATGGCAGGAAATGGATTTCCTTGAAAAGCGCTACTTCTTGTGGACAATGCTCCTTATCACCCAGGTGATCTGCAAGATGGGGATATCAAAGTTGTATTTCTCCCACAAAATGTCACATCTCTATGTCAACCGATGGACCAAGGTATTCTTGAGGCGATGGAAAAACATTACAGACGCAAGATGCTGGAATACTTAATAGGTGTGATTGATGCTGCAGATGATTTTGTGGAAGCTCTTAAAAAATCGATGTTTTAAGTGTCATTCATTGATTGCTGAAGCTTGGAGTCTAATTCCTCCACTTCCTCTTGTTGGGTCTTGGAAAAAACTCTTAGATCGTAAGGCAACCTAAGTGGTGGGAAGGAGGAGGCAACACCGAAACTCAAGCTGACATAATTTTGGTGAATTTACTGGAGAAGCTGGTTGTAAAGACACACACTTCGAAGACATTGAAGAGTGGATGGAAAATGGCATTTTTTCATGTGCCTGAGGATGAAATCGTCCAAATTGTGACCGATCATAAAGTGTCAGAAGACTATGTTTCTGATGATGAATCAGAGAAAAATATTCCTCACACATTCTGTTACGAAGTGATCCAAACTGCCCTGGAGTACATCAGCCAATAGGAGGAGACGATTTATCCTGAAATAGTTTGATTTCAACGTTGGAGATGTATTGTTGCAAGAATAGTTTCTCAAGCAAAAAAACAAAAAAAAAAAAAAGACATTTGTGACTTCGTTACCAAAAAATAAACTCTAATGAAGCATCCTAGAACTTCTATGTCCATAACTTAAAAAGTTTTTTTTTTTTACTTTTCTTGAAAGTTCTTCTAGACAGACTTTTCGTTCCTTTGAGTTATCTCTAGATTTGTTTCATAATTTTGTTCAGTAGTTTATTTTTTATTCAAAAGAGTAGGTAATAAAATTAAAACTCCTGTTTTTTCCTGCTGCCAAATAAGGGAGATTTTTTCTGTAAGAATGCAAAATAAACGAGCTTTGTTATACAGCATTTAAAAACTTTGAGTTTTCAATCATAGTTTGGTGCCTTTTTAACATGTCAACACAATTTTTTCAGTAAAAAAGTGCAGGGTTATTTGCAACGGTATCAGTAACGTTTTACATACCCTACGCACGTTTTACGATTGTATTTCGCAATATTGATGCAATTTGGAGTGTTCACATGCGAAAAAAGGGGGACTTTGATTTATCTGAAATTTTCGTTATTGGAACCGGCCACCGTCCCGATCATTTCGGATAAACAGGAGTTCACTGTAATAGACTCCTTGCAACATGCTGTGTCATACAGCTAGGAGCAGCCAGACTATGGAATTGCCGTCCTGCGCATAGGCTGCCATTAACACCCAAGCAAATGACTGCATGTGAAGTGGTGCCACGATCGAGAAGTACGGACTGCTAATGAATGGTGTCACATTATGTTCACTAATGAGTCCCAGTCCTGCACTGCTCCAAATGACTATCGTGGAGAAGTTTGACCGTGACCAGGGGAGATGGGGAGAGGTCCCATTCTTCCACATTTGGGGGGGGGGGGGGGGTCACAAAGCAGTCCCATGGTGTGGGGAGCCATTGGGTATGACTTCAGGTCACGGCTTGTAATGGCCGAGGGAACTCTGATGGTACAGCAGTGTGTAATATTATTGTGGTGCTATTTTTCAACGGGCCAGTGCTTGTCCACATGTAGTATGTGTCTCTTTAAATTGTCTGCATGATGTTGATATACTCCTGTGGCCAGCAAAATCCCCATATCTGTCCCCGATAGAACATTATGGGACCAACATGGACGTCAACTCCATCCCACTGCCTGTATCCACGATTGCAATGTCCAGTTACAACAGTTGTGGATCACCTTTCTGAGGAGGGTATGCAGCAGCTTTACGACATCCTCCCGCACTGTCCAGACCAGACAGGGTGCATTGCTGTATTGATAAGTGGGCTCAAACTGATAAGTTCTGTGTAAATTTGACTCTGTTTTGTTATGACTGAAATAACATTACATACGTTCTAAATTCGCTATGTTTCAATTTGTTTTCTCCCCACCTTCTGAGTGTCTCACTTTTTTTCAAGCAGTGTAATTTAAGACAGACATAAGAATATGAAAATGGGATGGCATATCACATTGCTATTCAACTATGCCCCTAAGAAAATTGTAAGATAATGGAGAAGAGCAGGTGCACTATTACACTGACTAGAACGTAAACTTAAAGATAGAATTATATTGTGTAACCTACACCGATGACATAATACTAATTGACAAAAACATCACTGATGTGCTAAAGCAATTTGAAATATTAAGGGAGCAAGCTAGGAAAATTAGACTACTAATTTCACATGGAGAAAAAATTCTTGGCTGATACCAAAATGGCACTGGGTGAACTTATATAGGCAATGACATAGTATTCGGTGTTAAAGAGTTTAAATAGTTAGGTGGAAAAGACCACTGAACATCATAATGAAAAGAAGGCCATAGAATCCAGACTTCAGAAAATACAAACTGTCTCTCAGTTAACTAAAAGTATTTTTCCTGGAACTCTAAAATCTAACATTGTACAACAGTGATCAAATTAGAATTTCTTTATGCATGAGAGAGACTCTTTGTCCAACACAAGACATGAAAACAGCAAGAATGTAAAATTGTAGTAAAAATCTTAGGTCCAAGAATAAAAGATGGAATACATCACACAGAACCCAGTGTGAAATCTCCAGGCAAAATCCTAAATACTCTTGTTACAATGTGTCTCCAAAGAATCCAACTTGTGGGACATACAGAAAGAATGTATCCAAACAGGCAGCTCATTGGATTCCCACATACTTGAAAAATAAGATCCAACTGATGAAAACAAACAGGAAGAGACCTTAAGAAACTGGAATCACCACATTTACAGTATTCTGATGTAGTGATGAGTCACACAGAGTGCAGTTTCACAGTAGCTTGATCGATGCTTGTACTTGTGTGTGTAGTATATGCAAGTGTGTACAGCGTCTCTTCTGGTGTACACACAATATGCTAATTTAGTGGCCGAGCAGTAAACCGGATCCCTACTCGGTTCCAGTGTGCTGTGCTAATTATTCTTCTTCACTTGACATTTATGCTTGGAGCTGCAAGAGAGGCCATTTTCCAGATAATGCCACAAAAACAACAAATTCTCAGATATCAGTTTAACTTACACTCTTCAACATCATAGACAACATTTCACATTAATATGTTGCAGAACACTAGATTAGTGTTAAAATTGCCAGAGTAAACATTGTTCTCCATGTGACAGATTGTCACCCGACGTCCAAAATCGATAAATTTTATATCTCTGCACAGACAAGCAGCTGGTTGCTCATTGTCATCTGTGGTGCTAATCAATGGGTCGAGCTCGTTGCTGGCACAGCGCCACCACAGAGTAAGTGGCCCCTCATCCCAGCAGGTGGCGATGTTTTAACACCAGTATAGCTCCCCAGACTTACCGCGTCTGTGGATAACTCCGTCTCTGCACAGAACTTCACACATTTCCCACACAGTGGGCCCTCGTGTCTTTTACACACAATAAATCTTCAAACTTATTTCATTGGCTAAGTTAAATTTCGAGTGTGACATGCTATTTCGTAAAAAATAGCAAACGGTAGACATGGATGTTATTGTGACTCTTTCCTAAGGCAACATTTGTGTATTACACTTGTAGAAGTGCACTGCAACATAAAACAGTAGACCGTAAGTTCAAACAATGGAAACTCCAGGTTGGAATATCAGCAGTGTAGGAAAAGAAGAAGAAGCTAATTACCATAAAGATGGCACATTAAAATGCAGACAGGCACAGTTAAGACACTTACACATAAGCTTTTGGCCACAACCTTCATCAGAAAAAGAAATAGAAATACACACCATTCATTCACACAAGCAAGCACACCTCACACACACATGACCGCCGACTCCGACAGCTCAGATCAGAATGCTAGTCTGTAAGTTTGCTACACAATAAAATAATTATTCTGAGCTACAAGAAAAATGGATTCAAAGAACTAAACTGCTTGAAGAGAAAAAAGGGAAGGTCCCTGAAGCAACATAGTTTCACGAGTGTGCATACCAGTGGTAAATTATGAGAGTCGCAACTCTCTGAAATGGATACAAAGGCCACCAGATTGCATTAGCTTTGTTTGTGTCTCGGATTGTTACCATGAATGGTAGGAGCTATAAGAGATGTGAAGAGTGTAAGATGTTGAGTGATCCCTGTGAAGGGCACAGATGCCCTGTACTTCTGTGAGTCAGCATTATCAGCACATAACAAAATTTGAAGGGGCCTAATTGTGTGTCTCCATTTGCCAGGCTGATTGAATTATGCAATATGCAGATTTGTGAGACATTCAGATGTGGTAGTGGCCCCATGTTGGACTGCTTGGGAACGTAAGGGCAGCGTGCTTGTCAGCAAGCTTCCGGTTGACCGTGTCTGACGAGCCCATGGGAGAATTGCTGTAATGTACGCCAAGCACATTGTAACCCTTTCACACCTGCACCTGTCATGTGATCAGCAGTGAGTCACATTCTGCAAGACCCACGATGACAGTTGTCAGTGAGTATGACAACGACACAGGGAGAGGGCGTGTGGGGCAGCATTGGATATGACTTCAGGTCACTCTGACAGCACAGCAGTATGTCATGGACATCCTACATCCTCATTTGCTACCTCCATGTCCAACGGAGTTACAAGAGACAGAGCAGTGAAAACATATCCAGTTGTTGACTCACAAAACGGTTTTGAGGTGTGACGCATGTAGTCTTAAGTGAATCATTCATACAAAAAGAAAAGAAGAAGAAGCTAAAGTCAGAATGTGAAAAAACTGGAGAATGGAATAGATATTTGAAGACTTCACACTTGAAACTCCCAGTTTTCCTATTGTGAAAGTGCCTTTGTGACCATATGCATTTCACTGACGATAAACCTTTTTTTCCCCCCCTGGGTCTTGGCTCCATATTTTTTCATCCTGTTGAGTCAGAATACTTGCATAGTATTTGTGAGGTATTGTTTCAGTCTTGCAAGCTAATCTAAAATACAAATCCCTTTTGCATCCTAGAAAACAATGACCACTCTTTCTCTCCGATGAAGTCACCTTGGCTATTTTTGTGCAACTGCTGTTTCATTTCAGTCATCTCTCATCCACGGGAACAGATTGGTGCATAGAATCAGTTGTGTGTCAGATTGTCCCAAATTGTTTTTCACATTAGGTTGTAGTCAGGCTTCAACAGACATGCCACTCACTTTCTGGTACGGCCACGGCATCAACTGTTTTGCACATCTCTTTAATTACTGATCTTGCAATATCACACTGTGTTCTTTCTCAGCATTTTCATATTTGATTGTAATTCCAGGAAGTTGTTCATGAGTCATCTTACAGAGACATATGCCACATATGAATTCAGCCACCCATTCCTTAACTGTTGACTATGAAGGAACTCCCCCCACAAACCATGGACCTTGCCGTTGGTGGGGAGGCTTGCGTGCCGCAGCGATACAGATGGCCGTACCGTAGGTGCAAGCACAACGGAGGGGTATCTGTTGAGAGGCCAGACAAACAAGTTTTTCCTGAAGAGGGGCAGCAGCCTTTTCAGTAGTTGCAGGGGCAACAGTCTGGGTGATTGACTGATCTGGCCTTGTAACATTAACCAAAATGGCCTTGCTGTGCTGGTACTGCGAACGGTTGAAAGCAAGGGGAAACTACAGCCGTAATTTTTCCCGAGTACATGCAGCTCTACAACTTGACTAGAAGAAGAGATCGGTTGGTAGGACATGTTTTGAGGCATCAAGGGATCACAAATTTAGCATTGGAGGGCAGCGTGGAGGGTAAAAATCGTAGAGGGAGACCAAGAGATGAATACACTAAGCAGATTCAGAAGGATGTAGGTTGCAGTAGGTACTGGGAGATGAAGAAGCTTGCACAGGATAGAGTATCATGGAGAGCTGCATCAAACCAGTCTCAGGACTGAAGACCACAACAACAACAACATGAAGGAACTGACTCCTAATAAGTAAGATGATGCCTGTAGAAAAGTACAACAAAACAGTAATCTCAAAAAAGGACAGGATAGACAGTACATTCTGTAGGACATATTAAAAATGATTGGTAAAAGAGACTTGGTGTGTTAAATGCAGCTTTTGATTAAATGATAATTGAATTGGATAGATAAACAATATACTCGCTAAGTGGTGGCAGAACACACACATAAAAGAAGATTATAATTAGGCGAGCTTTCAGAGCCAGTAGCTCATTCTTGAGGCAGAAGGGTTGAAGTGGAAGGAAGAAGGGTGAAGGATAGGTCTAGGAAAAAATGTAGATTTTGAGAAAGTTACCCAGAACTGCAGATCAGGGGAGACTTTCCAGATGGGATGAGAAGGAAAGACTGATTCCACATCTACATACATACTCCACTAGCCACCATATGGTGCATGGCAGAAGGTACCCTGTCTCACTACAATAGTCTGAATAAAATTACTTGATAGTTGACATCAATCACTTGCTGCAACAATGTTGCCACATTCGCTACCAGCTACCGTTTGGTTACAGGTGACAACAAACAAGCGGCTCACTTCACAAATTATGTTAAATGTTTAACACAGAGCAATTTTTCTAGTGGCTGGTGCAAGGTATGTCAGAAATGTTGGATACTCTGTTGACTATTGATTTAAAGTGACCAGTGACTGAACTGGGGAAGACGACCCGTTTTGTATCCCTGACTGTAAACTTGTGTCCTAACCCAGCCGAGAAAATTGTGGTCAACAGTCTGCAGCAGTACTAATATCATGATCGCTTTGTTCATGGCGATTAAAGCTAACCCTTAAGGGTAAACTCAAGACAACAAAAACTCAATTTCAGGGCTGAAAGCAAACTGAAATTTCTCCATGTCATTTGTTACCTGTAACTATCCTTACACTAGCTGCACATGCTGACATGTTAGAAACCAGTGAACAGCCCGTGTGGGCACTTGTTCGTGGATTATAGATGACAGAGGCAGATTCCAAATGAAGAAATAATGACAGGAAGAAAAATGAGACCAAACAGAACAGTCAAAACAATGATGAAAAATGATGCAGCAAAGTATTAAAAATAAAAAAAATACATTTAAACCAATTAATTGAATGAAAATAATAATCACACTCTTTTGGTTAGATTTAGAAATAAAAATTTTGCTACATTGATGAGATTCAAACCTATGACATGCTACACATTAGATTAATCTGCCAACCATTGTGCTATGCCACAGCACTGCATGAAGTATTTATATATGTGAATGTAATGACCCAGTTGCAACTATGAATTGCAACCTTAAAAATTTCAGTTTCATGCAGTGTAGTGAAAAGCTTATCTAATGTAAGATGATCTCTGTGAATATGATAACTATATGTATGATACTGAATTACACCTTGTGCTGAGATATTCGGTAGTGTTTGGTTAGTGCTATGAATGAAATGTGTGTCTTTCATTAGCATTGTTAATGTGTGTTGTTTTTGGTGTAGTTATCGCGTGTCATGAAATACATAATAAAAGTGTCGGGCTCATAATTCGGGATACAAATACATCAAGAAAGAATGCTGAACCAGGAATTGGAAGTGACTGGCCAATTTTGGTGGAGTTTGGCAACAGCAGACAGTTCAAGTGTGACGCTGACTACTCTTATTGGCGTTTGAAGTGCCAACTATCAAGTAATTTTAATTCGACTGTAGCCAGTTCCTTTCCCATTCCATCTGCCAATCGAGTGAGGAAAAAGTGAATGTCTATATGCCTCTCTATGAGTCCTAATTTGTTGTCTCTTATCTTCGTGGTCCTTATGCATAATGTATGTTGGTGCAAGCAGAATTGTTCTGCAGTCAGCACAGTGTTCCTCAAAATCCCTCCAGGGATTCCCATTTGAGTTCCAGAAACATCTCCATAATACTTGTATGTTGTTGTTTCAACCTACTGTTAACAAATCTAGTATCCTGCCTCTGAATTACCTCAATGTCTGCTTTAATTCGACCCCTTGCGGATCCCAGACACTCAAACTGTACTCAAGAAGAGATCACACTAGCATCCTATATGTGATGTCCATCACAGCTGAGCCACACTGCAGTAAAATCCACCCAACAAACGAAAGATGATTATTCGCCTTCCCTACCATGACCCTCACAAGTTTGTTCCATTTCATATCACATTGCAACGTTATGTCCAGATATTGAAACAATATGACTTCTTCATTCATGACACTACTAATGCTGGATTCTGGCATTATGGATTTGTTTTTCCAACTCATCTGCAGTAACTTATATTTTTCTACATTTAGGGTTAGCTGTCATTTATCACACCAACTGGGAACTTTGTCCAAGTCATCTTTTATCCTCCAAAATCACTCAACAATGACACCTTCCATACACCACAACATCATCAGCAAACAACCACAGATTACTGTCCACTTTGTCCATCAGATCAGTTATGCACATAGAAAATATGAGTAATAGCGCTCCTATCACACATCTCTGGAACGATCCTAATGATACCCTAGTCACTGATGGACACTCACCGTCAGGATAATGTAGTGGGTTCTATTACTTCAGAAGTCTTTGAGCCACTCACATGTCTGGGAACCTATTCCATGTGCTTGTACCTTTCTTAAGAGTCTGCAGTGAGGCACTGTGTCAAATGCTTCTCGGAAATCAAGAAATATGGAATCTGGGTTTGTGAATTTTGTGATGGCAAAGTTAGAGGAGCAATGCATCTGCATTAAATTTTGCGTGAAACTCAAGAAAACCTTTACAGAGACACACCAAATGATGCAGGGAGCCTATAGCGATGAGTGCTTAAGCCATACTTGGTGTTATGTATTATTCACACGTTTTAAAAATGGCTTTACAAAAGTCAAAAATGATCCTTGTTCAGGACGCTCTTAGATGTCCCCTGATGACGCTTGTGTCAGGAATGTCAACGAAATTGTGTGTTCCAGTCGAAGATTCACTGTCCGAGAGATTGTAGAAGAATGTAACATTTCAATTGGATCATGTTATGAAATGACACAGCATCTTGGAATGCATTGTGTTGCCGCCAAGTTCATTCCACGGCTCATGAGTCAAGACCAAAAAAACTTTTTGGATCTCACAAATGAGAATGAGATGTTCCTTGCGAGAATAGTATGACCCCTGCAGACTTCTTTTTATTTCCAAAGTTGAAAAGGATGAAGTTTTGCAATGGTAGATGAGATAAAAGAAAATTCGCAAACGGCAGTTTATGCAACCCAGCAAGAGGTGTGTCAAGACTGCTCCTGGAAGTGGAAATGATATTGGGAGCAGTGTATCAATTGTGGAGGAGAGTATTTCAAAGGAGACAATCCATAGTAACTAAAAGATAAGCATAGAAAATTTTGTGGACTA
Organism: Schistocerca piceifrons; assembly: GCF_021461385.2. Lineage (NCBI taxonomy): Eukaryota > Metazoa > Arthropoda > Insecta > Orthoptera > Acrididae > Schistocerca > Schistocerca piceifrons. The sequence goes on from NC_060149.1 coordinate 960,870,208, forward strand.
AGTTCTGGAATTTTTTGAACAGACGTCATATGACAAAAGGGCATGCTGAGTTGCCCATGAGCGATGCTTTGTACTGATTTGTGGACATAAACTTATTGGTCTCTATGAAACTGATTAGATTCAAACCCAGAATATGTTCATGAATTCTGCAGCAAACTGATGTTACGGGAATTGGTCTGTAATTTCGCGAGTCTGTTCTTTCGCCCTTTCCCTGTTGCTTCATAACCTGGGTTGTGAGTAACTGAATCCACTTTCCCTTCTTCCCTTTTTTCCCCTCTCTCCTCCCTGATGAAGGAACAAAGTTCCGAAAGCTAGGAATGTAAATTTTCAGTTCTGTTTTATGTGTATCTATCGGCTGTACTGAGCTGAGGTAAGTACTGGCCAGCCCCTCTATCTCTTTGTTAGTATTTGTTTCACATCTTATATGAGATTTTCCATTAATCATTTATGTTTGTATAAGCATTTATTAAATTTAAAAAGTTGGATTTCATATGTTAATACAAAAGATAATGTTTTGCATTGCAGGCATGATGAACCTGTCAAAGATGAAGAATCGGCCAATGATTCTTATTGGAGGATAACAATACGTATAACTTAAACTTGAGATTCTTGAAAATAAAGCTAGTCAGCATTTCTTAACAGTACTGATTGATGAGCAAAGTCTTAGTGGACATTTGTATAAAATTGTCATAGGTGTTATTTACAAGAAGAGTAAAGAGTTTCAATAGGAATGTGGTGAGACATTTAACAAATGTCATGACCACACATTAATAGGACCTTATAACACTACCATTATGATATTAGTATGCTTTTACGTAAATAACAGAAACCCTGTCTCTATGTTGTCACATATAACCCTCTTACTAAAATTTAGTTTAGTTTCCAAATAAAATACACTATGGAAGGATAGTCCTGTTTATAGGAAAAGATAATCAATAGAGTTATCCTTCTTACAGGATTTACCGTGTGTTGCGTCTAATGGATAAGTAAATTGGACTATTCACTCCTTTTCCTAAGATCTTACCCAGTGGCTAGATAGAAACACAGTATGAATATATACTGAATATATACTGAAGCTAGGACAACTCATTTCCAAGTTCATTTAGTGGTTTAAAACATGTACTTAATGGTCACCAACCTATCCTGGCAATGAAATAGTGAAGTATTGGAGAAGCAGAAATTTGAATTTTGCCTACTTTCTTGCTACTGTTTAGTTTGGCTCTTCAAATAAATTACACCACTTAAACAATTTTGGGCTACATCTTTATACATTATGTTTTTAAAAAAGAAAAAGCCCAGTAGATAACTTCAAGGAAGGTAAAAAAAATTAGCCGGGGTGGGGGGGACAACCTTTAGAAAAGCACTTTCCATAATCAAGAAACTTAAATACTTAGACACTAAAGCACACACTTTTTAACTGAACATTTCACTTAAAGAAAACCTCTTTCTTGGTGGAATTTACTTTCAAAAGCTATTATTCTTTGAACTAATTCTGTATAGCCATCTAACAGGTTCTAGTAACTTGGCTTCACTCTGATTAAATTTTATGTAAGCAAACTATAATACTTTGCAATAGTTATGAAAAAATTTTTAATATTTACACTAAAGCAATTTAAATGGTGCCTCTTTATATTAACTTGGCACTTCAAAAGTCTGTAAAACAGGACACTCGGATTAATCAAACACCAGGAAGGAACCCTATACAGATGTATGATTAGGATGAAATAACAGGGTGAGCCAGTTTCCGTAAAGTTCAAGAATGATTATTAAAACACAGTTTAAATTAATGGTTCATGCTGTACAAAGGTAAAAATAGAAAAAAATCTTATCTGGTGGTTGTAGGCTTGGGTGTGGCGAACAGCTATGACGGCTACACTACCCACACTACGGCCTGCAAGTTTCTTGCTGTATGGGCTCAATTTCTCTTCTTGGCTTCATTCAGTTTTACATACAGTAGCTCAACAACTCGCAGCTATGCTGTAAGCTGTTTGCAGTCTTCAACCGAGGCATTTTTATGGAAATTTACAGGCAAAGCTTCTGCTCCACAAAGGAGTTACATCAATCACTGCTGCCTACAAACTGTGTGACTTACTTCCCGCACTTGCTCAAGGTAGCACGCCAATTCGCCTTTCGCACCTTTTCCACTCCCCACAACCATTTTCGTTTCAAACAAAAGCACGCTGGCTTTTACATAACACCTATTTCTTACATTGTTCCTAAGCATGACCATTTCTTAAATTGTCAAATTTACATCAACATGAACAATTTATACACACAAATATTTTTAAATACAAAATGTTATCAAAACATTATTTAGACCCTTGGTATCCTTTGTAGAGGACTTGGGCAGGTTTGTCCCATCCTAGTACACATTATTTTGTTACTTCCATTCAGATATTCCATTTAGCTACATCTACAATAATTCCCAATGTTCTGCCTTTTGAGGTGTCCAGTGCGTGTTGCTCTCCACTTCCTGGGTGTATTGTATCGAGTTAGTTTTTTCAAATTTCCATGTGGGTTTATCAATGTATTTTGTAACTGATATTTCAGCACCAATGATAACTTTTGTGAGCCAATGTACACTCCTTGAAAAATGTTTCAGTACTACTATTGAGTGATTCAGTGGTAATTTGTTCTCATCAGTGGAAAAGATGGATGGGTCAGGTTTTGTATCAGTTTCCATCTGCCTGCCCAAAACGTTTTAAATTCCTTGGCATCAAACTTAGATAATATCTTGTGTGTTGATCCATTCGAACAATGGTTCTCTATTTTTGTCTCTATTTATGTATCTCCGGGTTGTGTTTTGGAATTAAAATCTTAAACATATACGTGCTGTCTAGTTGCTGTGTGTAAGACTAGTGTCAGACACTTTCCGTTAGGTGATTTGTGGACTGATGTAATAACCAGGCCTTTGAGTTTTATCCTAATTACTTCTACATCACTAATTTTCTGACTGCTTAAGCCAGCATAATCCAGGAGCTGTTTCTTTTTTCATTTATTGTGGATGCACCTAACAATTGAGAGGAGTATTGATATTGCTTTATATTGCATAATCTTGCATGTAGCTGCTGAATTATCACCTAAATGCATTTCCTATAGAGCTATAATACTGATGGCATGCTCATCATCTAATTTGCTTTGGTAACTGCATTTGTCACTTGTTAATCCTACGTTAATTTGCATAATATGGACACCTTGCCTGATAATTTTTGACTGTAAGCTCTGAGAAGTGCTGGACCATCTTTTGTGTAGAGTTTTTGCTGGCTGCTCCTGCAGTCACACTGCCTTGGTGCACCATCTCGGGGGTTGTCTACATGCCACACAACAGTCTTTTTGGTGTCCAGTGTGAATGATTCACTGGTAAATATCCTGTCCCATACACTTTTGCTTGTAGACAATACTTCTGTGTTAGCTGAAAATAGAAACCCTGAGCCAGGAAGCAGTAGTCTCAGTACCTCAGAGAATTAGTTTCAGGTAAAGTATATGGATCTAACATATCTAAAATGCACATGGTTTAGTTTGGAAACCACACAAACACCCAAATGTACACACCCGCACTAGCTGCAGGGGGGGGGGGGGGGGGGGCAGAGTGATTGGAGAAGACAGTACATGGTCTGAATGGGAAAAGATTGGTGTGTACAGAAGAGAAAAGGTAAAGTGATACAGTGGGAAACAAATTAGCAGAGGTTTAGGTCAGGTGGATGGCACTAGATGTGCTGGAGAGACAATTTCCACCTGTGTAGTTCAGAGAAACTTGCACTGGAAGGGAATATCCAAATGGTATGTCTAGTGAAGCAGTTGTTGAAGTGGTGTACAGCCTCTTGGCAACTGGAATGTCAAGTCTGTGGTTTGCCACAGTTTGGTGCTAGACATTACTGTGAGTGAACAGTTGGTTACTTGTCATCCCTACATGGAAAATTGTAAGGTAATTGCAGCATAGCTGATTTTTAACAGGTTGCTTTTGCACATGATCGTGCCTTTTATATGGTGGGAGATGCCTGCAACTGGACTGCTGTAGGAGGTGGTGGGTGGATTTGTGGGACAGGTCTTGCACCTGGGTCACTCACAGGATTAGGGGCGGACAAGGATGTTCTCTAGATTGTGCGGGCAGTGGAACACTACTTTGCAGGAAGTGGGTAGTATCTTGAGTACAGTATACCCCATCTGAGATAGTCAAAGCCCCAGTGAAGAATGTGGTTGAGCTTTTCAAGGCCTGGGTGATTAGATGAGTGCTGACCATTGTCTGGTTAACAGGGTTACAGGTGTGAGATGAGGAGATGGCACGGGAGATCTATTTATGAATGAGACGGATAGGATACTGTGGCTCTGGTAGTGCTATTGCCATATTTAGACAACTCTTGCTTTCCACTGGGGATAGTGAGTCCACGTGCGACAAGGCTGTATGGAAGAGACTTTTTGACATGGAATGGGTGACAGCTGTCAAAGTGGAGGGAGGTACTGTTGGTGGTTGGTCCACTTGACATGTGTTTATGGATATCGACGTCTAGTGATATGGCGCATTGAGTTGAGAATAATCGGGTTAAGATGATTTGGGAGTAGGTTTTTAGGTTATGGAAGAAGCAGTCTATACCATGAGTCCAGATCATGAAAATGTCTCAATTGCTCTGAATCAGACAAGGGGTTTTAGGTGTTGACTGGATAGGAAGGACTTCTGATGGCCGATAAAAAATTTGGTATAGGATGGCACCATGCAAGTACCCATGGCAGTACTACAGATTTGTTTGTACAGGGATAATCGCTTAAAACCTGCACCACAAACATTGCATAAATGGAAAGTGCTATTGATGTGTGGTTTTCACACGATGGATTGGTAGTTGGGGGCTTATGCTAGTAACCAACCAACAGATTGTAGTGATATTAGAAAGTGCATTTTTTGTGCAAACATACACTTTTTTAAATGAAACTATGCCTATTGGTATTAACTAAAAGTAGGGTAAATTAGTCTATCAGGGGTGTTTGTTGCAGGAGTCTAGTGTGAGCCATTCACGAGATATCATATTTTGAAAAGTTCCCACGCCAACACTTGTACATTAGCTGAGGTAGCACACACCAAAGAACAGTCCAAGTCCATACACTAGTTATGTGGATTGTGACCAGTAATGAGACAATTGACCATCACAGGCTGTGTTCAAAATGACCACTGGCAGCAACAGTATATGCTCCCATTCTGGTATGGAAAGACTGCTGCACACATACCAGTATTTCAGCAGGGACAATCCGACAGGCTGCAGTAATACATCATTGCATATCATCAGATGTACTTGGTATGCCCTTGTAGACAGTATTTCAGCTTTCCCCATAGAAAAAAAGTCTGCAGGCATGAAATTTGGTGAATGGGTCAACCGAGATACAGGTCCTCTGCATCCAATCTAATGATTTGTAAACAGTTTGTGAAGCCATGTTGTACTCCGTGCACTGTGGGTTGTACAGCCATCGTATTGGTACCACAAGTTGCTCCTAGTCTGCAGAGGAATCTCTTCTAGCATCCGTGGAAGATGATTTGTTAGGAGGCTGTGATACTTGTGCACATTCAGTGTTCTTTCTAAGAAAAATGGGCCTATGAGCTGATGGTTCACTGCCCCACACCACACGTTTACACTCCAAGGATGCTGACATTCCACCTGCCACAGCCAAAGAGAATTGTTAACAGACCAATTGTGCTTATTTCAGCACTTTACCAGGCCACGATTGTTAAAATTTCCTTCACCACTAAACAAGATACATGATACATCTGGAGTATCCTGTCTTAATGCCCATGTATGGAAGTTAACACAATTCTCTTGATCAATTCCATGCAGCTCTTTATAGAAAGGGATAAACCTATGTCAATGGAGAATGCATAGGACACTTGCCCGATTAATGCCATTTCCACATGCGATTGTGCAAGAGGTAACATGTGGATCAACTACTTGTTTCATCTGTTATGTTGCTAAGATTTAGGCTATGACTTCCATATAACTGGTTGAAGAGGTTGATAAATGATTGCCGAGATGCTTGACATTTATTGGTATTTATTGCCGCATATACTGTAGAAGAATGAACTGCATTCTTCGTACACTCTCCATACACCATGAGCATGTCACCTTTTTCTGCGTTGGTAAATCCCATCGTCCACTCACGACCTACTGATTGGACTGTCACGCACTTACTGACTTGCAAGTCACAATGAACTCGAGGAACACACACGCAAACACACTGCAAGGAAACAACATCATACCTAGCAACTACCCACACACACAAACACACTGTAAGCAAACAACATCATACCTAGCAACTACCCACACACACAAACACACTGTAAGCAAACAACATCATACCTAGTAACTACCCAGATTGAGTGGCACAAACTAGTATTGGTGTGGAAACTTTTAAAAATACTGTATCTCATTGACAACTTGTACTAGAATCCTGCAACAAACCCCACTGACATTCTGATTTACCATATTTTTAGTTTGTTAATGTCAGTAAGCACAGTTTCATTTAAAAAGTGTACATCTGCACAAGAAAGGATTTTTACAATCTGATGATTGGGTAACAATAATGAGTCCCTGACTACCAATCCATTCTGTCAAAGCCGCAAATCAATAGCACTTCATACTTGTGGTGCGAGCTTTAGGCATTTCACCCTGTGACTTGGTCTTCAAAAGTGAAATAATTTTGGGTCAGGATGTGATTGGGTAAGGGGATTAGGAAAGAGGTGATGGGTTTGGTATCAGGAGGATGTTTGGAAAGTGAGGCCATGGGCATGGGGGATGTTGCATCCATAGTAACCAGCAAGGAGTCATGTGGTAGCAAAACAGGAACTGCAGAAAGGCGGTGAAGGAAGTGAGCATTGTCTTCACTGTAGGATGGGAGGTTACAGACAATGGTTTGCATGTGATGTTCAGTGGGAGGATTGTACCCAGCCACAGTTGGACAAGTGGAGAGACCTGTGTAGTTGGGTTTGTGTAGTTTTTATGGGATGGACTTAAGGTCTTGGAGAGCTGCTGGAGTCTTGGAATTCTAGGATGTGATCATGGTTGTAAGGTTTGTATGCAGAGGTGTTAGAAAGTTGGTGAAGACTCTCAGCCACATAGTCACTATGATTCATGAACACTGTGATGAAGCTTTTATCTGTGGAAAGATGATAAGGCACGGATTAATTTACAGGATATGGGTAGCTGTGTGTTACATAGGAGTGATGTTGGTCTCATTAGGGAGGATTTAGGAAAGGAAAGTAAGGCCGGGTTAGAAGTGACGAATTCCTGAAAGATAACCAAGAGATGACTGGCTGGAAGGGGAGGTTCAGGGTGGGAGGGAGGCTGGAACTGTTTTAAGCAAGGTTCTATGTGAGGTTTTTGTTGGCTGTTATTAGTGGGATGCATCATCATCATCATTTAAGACTGATTATGCCTTTCAGCGTTCAGCCTGGAGCGTAGTCTTGATCTATTTCTACAGTTTTTATACCCCTTCCCTTCCAACACACACACACATTAGCCACCAAGGAAGAGCCTACAGCTTTGATTCAACACCCCCCCCCCCCCCTTCCAGTCATACCCTCATACCTCCCTAATGCACATTGAAGAAATTTCCACTACAGAGATTAGGTAAGGAAAGAAGGTCCTTTACAAGTCCAGCACACTTGAATTTAGGTTTTGGGCTAAAGGTGAGGCCTTTAGAAAGTACCAAGACCTCTGCAGGGCTAAGAGTTGTGGCAGAAAGGTTGACAACAGTTTTACAGGATTGGTGTTTAGGATGTATATATCTCATGGAGGATGGAGGAATTCGTTGCGATTGTGGAAGATGGAGTATTGAACAAAGCATAGTTAGGGAGGTATGATGGTATGACTGGGGGGGGGGGGGGGGTTTGAATCAAAGCTGTAGGCTCTTCCTTGGTGGCTAGTGTGTGTGTGTGTGTGTGTGTGTGTGTGTGTGTGTGTGTGTGTGTGTGTGTGTTGGAAGGGAAGGGGTATAAAAACTGTAGAAATAGATCAAGACTTCACGACAACTAGCAGGTTTAAATGGGTGGGTGTTGTAATAGATATGTGGAGGTGGAGGTGATGAGGCTTGCACAGGATAGATTAGTATTGAGAGCTGCAGCAAACCAATCTTCAGACTACCACAGCAACAACAAAAAGGTCATAAGATGGAAACAATTTTGCATTGTAGTATCTCCCTCTGTTTCCACTCCATGTAGTTTTCACTTGTGGTAATGTGGCGTGTGTACAGAGATTTATCGGGTGTTATTATTTTTTATTGTACTGTATTAACAGGATTTATCAAGAGTGGTGATAACATCAATTTGTGACAATAAATCTTTGTCATGTGCAATCTATAATACTGTTGTTCCATTTGTAATAAACAATTTCTTTGATGCTGTTTTCCCAAATAAGCCTAAATTTTACTGTTATTCACATGGACAGAGGCAGAGTAAGACATGGGAGATAACTTCAGCTGATCTTCGAAGATCAGTTTCTTGAGACAGAGACAGTGTCATTATTATTATTGTTATTGTTATTATTATTATATTGAATTATTGTTAATTAATACCCCCTTAAGGAGAGCAGTAAAGCACCATCAATTTTGAAGGCTTTTTTTCTGTCTCTTTCATTTGTCTTTCAAAAACTTCTCATATATTCATTGTGATTCTTCTTCCTCTCTTCTGTAGCGTTCTTCCCCATTTTCTTCTCTTTCAATATCTGCTGAAATTTCTGTTTTCCAGTTTTTTACTCTGTATTTTTTCCTGTCTGTGATGTCTTCTGTGGAGATGTTTAGTTTCTTGAGGTCCTCCATGCTTTCCTATACCCAGTTGTTTTTCCCTTTATTAGTCATAACGATATAAAAAATATTCTTGGTAAGTCTGTTTTTGTGCATAATTTGTATGTGTCTCTAGAACCTTGTCCTTCTTTACCTGGTGTTGTTTTTAATCCTCTGTTTGTATTTGTACAGTTCTTTTGTCAATATGTTTATTCAGATCCCCTCTCTCTGAACTGGCCTGTAGATCTTTCCTTCTGTTTTTCCATCTCTTTGATTTTTGTTCTTCCCTTCATTGCTGTTGTTCTGAGGTGTACAAGGCCTGTGGTAACTACTGTACTACAGTGTCTTAATTTGGCATTGATGGAAAAACTTCTTTTGTTATAATTGTTCGATATAAGTCTGAATACCTTATGTAGTTTTGTGATTCTTTTTTCATTGGATGTTGAGTTCAGTCCCATTTTCTGTGTAATCTCTTCCAGGCACTGGAAACTTCCTTCATGTGATATCTTTCCATACTTTGTTACCAGTGGGTGTCTGTCTCTTTACATTGTGTCAATGTACAAGTTTTTTTCATGTGAGATTTGTAGTCCCGTTTTGACTGAGATTTGATAAAGAGTTTGTAGAGCTTTTTTGTCTTCTTTTCTGTTATTTGCTCTACAACATGGCATACATGACCTCGGCACTTGTTTAACCACACATGCCACCTGGATTCTTCCACCAGACACCAGTTTCTCAGAACTCCGCAGGTGGGAACTAGCACTACAACGTGTCCTTGGTTCTCACCACCCACCTCGCCTTAATTTACGTTAATTTCTCCTGTCTCAGCATTTCTTCACTGTAATTACTCTTTGCTTCACTCCGTTTTAGCTTTCTACATCTTTCATTGTCTTTCCCGTCTATTTTCACTGCCCCCTCCCACAGCTGTTGCATACAATACACTTAGCTTCTCACTCTTATTAACTCATGTACAGTTTTAGTAGTAATATCTGTCTTGCATATTACCCTGTCTTCCACCTTTAAGCTCTCAGGTTTCTGAATCTTGCCCAATGCAGTCCCCAACAATTAGTCTTTCCTTCTCATCCTGTACAGTAAGTCACCCATGACCCACGGTTCTGGGTAACTTTCCCAAAATCTACTCCTTTTCTTAGATCTCTCCAGTCCTTTTCCTTCACCCTTCTTGCTTCCCCTGCAACCCTTCAGCCTGAAGAAGGAGTCACTGGCTCCAAACGCTTGCCTATCACAACAGTCTTTTATGTGTGTGTTCTGCCACTGCTTGGTGAGTAGATTTTTTATCTATCCAATTAAATAATTTTATAAAGAGTATCTGTGTGTGATGTTTTTATTGGTATACAACTTGTTATAAACAAAACTTATTTTTACCATTTAATATGTTTCCAGATATTTACCAGTGGTAAAGATGAAATTGGGTTGATTGTGCTTGGTTCTGACAAGACACAGAATCCACTTGATTACCCAAATATGAGTGTGGAATTCCTCTTGCACTGCCTACATGGCAGATGATATCCTTTGTGGAGAAATCTTTACATGAAAGTGAAATAAAAACAGATTGGATAGATGGTGTTTTTGTTGGCATGCAAGTCTTGAAAGATGAGCTAGACTAAGTATTTAAAGCTGTCTGTTTCATGACATTCCTGGAACATGTTCCAGAATGTGTTTTACACAAATTACAGTGACATAGTTGTGACTTTATAAACTTGAATCAATATGTTTTTGTAATGAAAAAGAAACAGAAGGCACAATACCTGCAGAAATAGGAAATTTTTTTGTGTGATTTTGCTGTATGAATGTTTTTTACAGTTTTTCAGCTCAATAATTAAGGAGGTATTGACACAAGGCTGTGCTAAAAATCCATCTGTCACCTACAATTCCAGCCCTGTCACTGGCATTCCCTACCCCACAATATGACTGGGCCACCATGAAAGCAGCCACATCATTGTCAAATTCACTGAAACTACTGCATAACAATTTGCTTGAGTATGGCTGCTGTTGTGGTCTTCAGTTTGGTTTAAGCACTGCGTCAATACCTTCTCTTCATAGCACTCGGAGGTCGCGATCTGCGACTGTTTTTACAAATGGCAAGAGACCTTTTCCTCTAGTTGCTTGTTTTTCAGTGAAAGATGCAAATATTTTAGAATGTAGTGCCCTATGTATATCTGTTAGATTAGCCACAAGGTCTGAAAGTTATTTTCAAATGATTGAGCTCTTCTACAGAGTATTGAAATTCACAGATTCTTCCAACCTGGTCCACCAATGTCTTACATACTCCTCTTCCTCCATGGATTGTTTCCAGCATTTGGAGATGAAACATTAGGCAGCAAAACATGCCTTATAACCAAAATCTAATGAACATATAATTAAATTAACCAAAGATGTAATGTTGCACTCTCAGGTAAGACTGATCTTGAATGCAAAGCCAAAGTGGAAATTAAATGTACGCTGCAACATTCATCTCACTTTTTGTTATTGAAATTATTCACAGTGCCATAGGGAGAACTGAGTTTATGTGTTTTATAGAGTCAGATACACGCTGTGGCACAGGGTGCTGTCCATTATTCTCCTGACTATGATGTGCAGGAATGGTAGTCTTCCTTCTTCTTTGGTCTCCATAGTGAATTTGATTTTGTGGTGTGTGGAGTTCAGATGTACAAAGAAGTCAAGAAGTTTGTCTCTTCCATGAGGCCAGATGACAAGTGTGTTATCCACATAACAGAAGAAGAAGAAGAAGAAGATGGATTTCCATTTGGATGACATCAGCGCCTCTTCCTCGAAGTGCACCGTAGACATATTCACAATCTCTGGTCAGAGTGGGCTGCCTATTGCGACTCCATCTGTTTGCGGGAGGGGGGTGTGCCACGAGTCAGTGAAGTGGGAAAGTTGACCAAGTAATATGCGTGACGTGTCATACCTCGACCGATATTGAGAACAAAATAAATAATTCAGAGGCATTACTTTTCAGCACTCCCATGCATATTCTGTATGCAAGAAAAAGCTTATGGAGCAGGTTTCTCATTCAGAAATTCTATTTCAGTGTTGGTTGTTTACACGAAGTCCGTGTTAAGCATAATGGAAGAAGGAGAAATGTTTATCAGCATTCCAGATTTGGCAGTGGCAGGCTCATGGTCTGCTGAGGCTCTGGTTTATTGTTTCACTATATTGCTGCTTGCATTGCTCAGAATCTCATTTTGTGCGAACATAGAATTGGTAGGTTCAGGAGGGCCATGCTAAATGCCTTGCAGGGCCTCAGTAGTGCCACCCAACTAGCACCTGAGAGGGCAGACAAGTGTTCACTCATGCGTACGTGATCCTGCAGTGAAGTTGTGTACATTTAGTCAGGAAGTGGGCTTGTATACAGTGAGACAAGTATCCACACAGACAATGTGATGGCATCTGGAGCAGCACAGACTGTCAAGCCCTTAATGCAGCTCTAGAGAGAGGTGAACTGACAGCGGTGCAACTGACAACAATGCCAGACACAGGAATGGCACTGTGTCATCGTATCAGATGAGTCTCGGTTCTGCAACATCGTCACAATTGATGTACTCGTGTGTGGAGGCTCTGATGCCAACAGACCTGGCCAGATTGTACCTGTCATTCTCATGCGGGTCCAGCATGTGATGTGATGGTATGGGGTGCAACTGGATACATGTCACAACCTCTGGTTCACATAGCCAGTAATTTGGACAGCAGCCATTGCATTTCTGGTTTGTTAAGGCCTATCGCTGTGCCCTATTCTCAAGGGCTCCGTGATGTTATCTTTTAACAAGATAATGCAAGACTACACATCACCTGAGCTGTACTGAGCTACCTCGATACAGAGAGTGTTCCACTGTTGCCGTATCCAGCATTTTTTTCAAATCTGTCACCTGTGTAGAACGTCTGTTCACTGGATGCCAAGAGATGGCTATGCCACCAGTCGCCAGCCACCAGTCGCCAGCCACTACAGTTGATGAACTCTGACATATGACATACAGTTGAGTAGCATGAAATGATGTACCCATGGCTGTAATCCAACCTCGATTTGATATCCAGTGTGATGAGAGCTGTTCTGCTGTTCCAGTTTCAATACTGAAATTCATATATTATTTTTATGCTATCCTAACCAGATTGGACTGTGGTGTCATACAGCATAAAATATCTTACAACATGTTGAATCAGTGATGAGAAGTGTAGAACAGCCAGCAGGGGAAAGATGTTGGCAATGAGACAGCTTTTATGTAGAACAGCAGTACAGTGTTTCACAGTGCATAATGCTTCCGCAGATTGAGAACAAAATGTGTGGTTTGCTTTCATCCATTTTCACAAACATAGCCTTGAAAAATAATGTTGACATTACTATGCATTCACTCTGAGGCATATTGCACTCTGAGAATGTTCATCGAATTCAGTTACTTTGTATTATATTTCAGTAACAGTGACATAATAGCAAATTGGACTGTATGAGTTTTTATGGATTTTTTTTCCAGAGACACCCTACCATTTCTTCAGATTTCTTTAATTTGGGTATAAATCCTTTCCAGCATATATGCTGTACACAAAATGTTGAACATAAAATGTAGCTATCTGCTGATTTAACATCTTGCTGAGTATACCAGTACAATGTTTTGTTGTAACAAATAGTTCAATGTATTTTACACACTTATAAACCTATTTATACAGTTGTAGTAATTTATACCATTACATTAATGTTGTACCTTAATGTTCTGGAAGACGATATTATAAGGAGACTCATACTTTTCCTGGATGATAGAGTTGTCTATAATGAATTATTGCCTGAAAAAAATCTGCACAAATTTGAGTCAGATCATAACATTTCAAATTGGTCCAAAGATAGGCAACTGAGTTTAAGTTTTCAGAAATGTAAATTGGAGCACATCACAAAACAAATAAAAGACAGTATTGTATGACTACATTATCAAATAATCACAGTTTTAATTGGTCAACTCATACAAATATCTGGATGAAATGAAATGGTGACATAGACTCACTTGTAGGCAAAGCAGAATGCAGACTTCAATTCATTGGTAAGATACTGGAAAATGTAATCAGTCTATAGAGGACATTGCTTACAAAATACTTGTGTGGCCTATTCTAGAATATTGCTTAAGTATGACCCATAACAAATAAGGCTAATGGCAGACATTGAATGTATACAAAATAGTGTAGCATGATTGATCATAGATTTGTTTGATGCATGGGAGAGCATCAAGAAGCTACTAAAAATTGGAAATGCCAGACAAGTGAAGATAGACGCCAAATATATGACAAAACCCAACTTATGAAATTTCAGGAACCTGTATTAAGTGAGGTATTTAGGGATTATACAATAACCGCATATGTATCACTCCTATAGGGACCATGAAGGCAAGATTAATTACAGCATGCACAGAACCATTTAAAGAATCATTCTTCACACACTCCACATGAGCATTGAATGGGGAAAAACCATAATGTGTGGTACTACAATGTACTTTGTCGTACAACCCACAGTGGTTTATACAGTGTGCATGGAGACATGGAATCAGTTGACAGTAGCTGGGTAATGGTTCATATTGATTCCCATTTCCCTGTTGCAGTAGGTGATCTCATGCCTCTAATTATTTTTTCATTGCTATCTTAACTTGCATTCTTCAATTCAGTTTATTAACCCTTCTTATCTCTTTGTATTAGGGCAAATGTACAGTTAACTTTTAAGGAATTTGTATTTTCAATTTATCAACTGGAGGTTTGTTTCATATGCAGCAGCAATGTTACAAATTATTTGTTTCAGTTTCTTTAGAATAATTTGCTGTTTCACAGGTGCCTTGAAGAAAATAAAAGATCTCGAAAGTGTCTTAATGACAACCGATGGCCTCATGTTGACAAGACAGCTGGTTGCCTTGCAGAGGGCAGGGCTTGACGGTCTGAACATCAGCTTAGACACCCTGCAGTCCCAATGCTACAACCAGATCACGAGGAGGAAAGGCTGGGAGCGTGTCATGGCTGGCATAGATCCAGCCTTGTAACTTGAATACGACCCTGTGAAGGTATTACTAGTGCAGCTGTCATCGCATGCAGACTTTCATAAGCAAAAGATATAAATCTGTTGTTAAGAATATCAATACAAGAATCACCATTTTAAAGCAGTACGCCCTCACCCTCGCCCCCATCCCCGCTCCCACCCTCACCCCTGTCTCCACACTGCAGCTGTAAGTGAAGGAAGGTATATTAAGACAGAAGAAGTAAATTTTAGCTGACGATGCTAACAGTTTCATAGTTTATACAACATAAAAAAGTATGCCTTGCAAGTTTACCAATTAAATATCTTACATTTTCCTCCCAAGAGAGTCTTATGAGACTCAAGATCTTTACAGTTTCTCTTTTTTTCTTTTGTGTCTTTAGTTTAAAATAAGTTTCCTCTATTGTGGTGTTGTTTTGAAAAAATACTCGATTGTTTGGAAAAATTATTCTTAATTCTGTAGTCACACTTTTGTTGTGTCTAAGTAATACTGGTTTCAGTAGCAAGTACCAGCATCAGTTCATCTTATTATCAAAAATTTCTTTGCAGAATAAAAGCTGACCACTGTGGCCAAGCGGTTCTAGGCACTTCAGTCCGGAACCGTGCTGCTGCTACGGTCGCGGGTTCGAATCCTGTCTCAGGCAGGGATGTCCTTAGGTTAGTTAGGTTTAAGTAGTTCTAAGTCTGGGGGACTGATGACCTCAGACGTTAAGTCCCATACTGCTTAGAGCCATTTGAACCATTTTGCAAAATAAAAAGCTTCTGTACAACTGCAAACTAGACATACCATTTTCAGGGTGCAGTTCACATCTATTGAAAGCACAACAGTGACCTTTACTTTTAGTAGATAAGACACCTACAGGGGTAAGTGACTTGATGACTGCACACAAGAAGTTGTCATTTATTCCATATGTAGCTACCATGCAGACTCATATTTTGTATTAGTTTGTCCTTACTCTTCCAAAAGGTTAAACCTTGTCTCTGCAGCCACAGCTTCCTCTCTTCAGAAGTTGTCTTCATCTCCATGTGTGAAGAAAATCCCATTCATTGATCATATTGTTTAAGTAGGATGTTCTCAGTCATCCCCTTGTTTTCTTACCTACGATCTTGCCTTCAGAAATGTTTTTTAAAAGATTATCGTCTCCAGTTAAGTGTCCAGTATATTTTGCTTTGCCCTGGCCTATAACTTTCAGTGGTTCTTTCTTCTGTCCTATTTCCTTTAACTTTTCTGTCAATGCAGCTAGTTCTTGTACTTCTCCTCCAGAACCACATTTCAGCAGGTTTGAGGCGAGCTTCCTTTGGCTTTTCTAATGTACAGATTTTGCATCTGTGTGTCAGAACACTCCACACAGAGGTCTTTACAAATATTTTCTTAATGTGGAAGCTGATACGTTTATTCAGATGCAGCCTCTTCTTATTTTGGAAGGAACACTTCACCTGTGCTTTTCTTTTCTTGAATGCCTTGAAATATTGATTGTTTTCTTGCAAAATGCTACTGAGATAGTGAATTTCAGTTCCTTTCTTGAGTTGCTCATTGCCTGTTCTTGTGTCAGTCCTACCTCCACCTCCTTTCTTGTCTGTAGCCATAACTTTTGTCTTCTTTGTATTCATTTTTAGCTTTAGTTTTACCACTTCTTGATTTAAGGCCTGAAACATTTTATTTAGTTCCTACTCTGATTTACTATTGCGATGTCGTCAATCTGCAGTGTATATGCATGCAATTAAGTTTCCATATCGACATCATGCTCCAAAAACCACTTACCTGTGTGTGGCAGGGGGTACGTCTCATGCCACCAACTGATCCCCTCTGCCTTGTTCCACTTGTGAACAGTGCTTGGGAAAAGTGACTGTCAGTACGCTTCTGTATTATCTCTAACTTCTCAAATTTTCTTCTCATGATCATTTCGTGAATTGTATATGAGAGAAACTATTATGTTGTCAGACTCTTCTCGGAAAAAACTCTCTCGAAATTTGGGTAGTAAATCTTTCCGTGATGCACAACTGCTCTCTTATTGCATCTACCACTGGAGTTGCTGAGCATATCTGTAATGATGTCACAGCGACTAAATGATCCTGTGACAAAACACTCCGCACTTCATTGGATCTTCTTTCTCTCTTCTGTCAGTCCTACTGGGTAAGGACACAGGTAATTTACATTCACTTAAGATTCTTCCTGTGAATCTTAGTCTGGCATCTGCTTTTCTATTGCTGTTTTATGTGGTCATTCCACTTTAAGGTTGCTCTGGATAGTTACTTCTAGATATTTTATGGTAGATTCTGTTTCCAGCAATTTGTCATTAATAGTGTAGTCGTACAGTATTGGCAGTATTGGATTTCTTTTCCTGTGTGTGTGTGTGTGTGTGTGTGTGTGTGTGTGTGTGTGTGTGTGTGTGTGTGTGTGTGTGTGATATGTTACATTTATTTATGTGCAGGGTCAACTGCCAGAGCCTGCATCATTCACCAATCCTCTGCAGGTCATTGTGCAAATTGATACTGTCTTCTGTTGTTGCTACTTACTGATGGACAAGTGTAGTACCTGTGAACAATATTAAGGAGCCTCTGACACTTTCTACTGGTTCATTTATATACATTGTAAATGTAATGGTCCTATCGCATTTCCTTGGAGTATTCCAGAAATTACCTTTTGATTCTTGTCATCTTTTCTTTGTTGTTGTTATTACTTCCTTGATGAACATATTAAGGAAGTAAGGTGATAGAAGGCACCCGTCTCTCACTGCCCTTCTGGTTTTCCTTCTTTCATATCCGGTTCAGTACTCTGACTTTTGTATATACTCAAAATTAATCATCTGCCCTTCCACTTTAGACATTACTTTAAGGATTGATGATATAATGGTAATCTGTTTATTAAACAATATTTTAAAGATACACTATGCTTTCTGATCATATAGTGGCTTGATGATGGAATTTGATACTGAAATTAGTAATCATTAGACAAAATAAAAGTGAAGCTATAATAAAAGAAAGTAATATTTTGGATCATGTCAGTTGTTGTTCCAAACAACAGCACGTCAGGAATAGGTTCAAATGGCTCTGAGCACTATGCGACTTAACTTCTGAGATCATCAGTCGCCTAGAACTTAGAACTAATTAAACCTAACTAACCTAAGGAAATCACACACATCCATGCCCGAGGCAGGATTCGAACCTGCGAACGTAGCGGTCATTCGGTTCCAGACTGTAGCGCCTAGAACCGCACGGCCACTCCGGCTGTCCAGGAATAGGTACTAAATTATTTGTCCGCTGATGACCTCACAGCTTAGAACACTAAAACACAAATGTTAATTGTTTGTTATGTGCCCTGGTAGAGTTTACAACTGTTTACAGTTCACAATTGGCTGTTGGAGATTGGGCGTTAATCACATAGTGTATTTAGTGCACAGTGCAGAAAAAGGCAGTGTCCAGAAAAGTAAACAAGTGTAAAGGCAAAAGTTTCATGACAGGATGTTGTGTCACCATACTTGGAAGACAATTATAGCCAAAGACAGAAATTTAAAAGAAACTGGCTCATTTGAGCTGCGGAGACCTAGTCGAGGATTCTTAGTAGATAATTGTTAGCACAGTAGAATTTACAAAGAGACAATGTCAGTACGTGTGAGGGAAGGTTGATTGGTAAGTACCTATCAGCTTTCTCATAAAACTCACAATTTGAAGAATACACATCAAGGAAAAGGTAGAAGTCCAACAGTGTCAAATATAGACAATAATATGGATCATCCAACAGTTTTGCAAAATCCTCAGTTGTACTTACTTTACTTACTTACTTACTTACTTACTAACTTATCCAGATTTGCTGTGTACCATACAAGGAACTGGTTTCCACTAGTTCACTCGATCAGCTGCCACGTTCTCACCTTCCTCCAAGTTTGTGTCCATGCATTGACAATTCATTGCAAAAGTTCCAAGTGTTAAAAGGTCTTCCTGTACATCTGTATCTGTCCATTGATTTCCACAACAGTGTTGATTTTGGGATTCTTCCACCTTACATGCGTAGAACATAACCTGCAATCTTCAGTCTTCTTTCAACAATAATTTTGTGCAGGCTGTCTAGACGTCGTATTCTCAGCACTTCATTGTTTGTAACTTGGTTGGGTTAACATCTTCAGAATTCATCTCTAGCATTGTTGGTGAAAAATATGGAGACTGTGTGCTGATTTTACTGACATTTCCCAAGTCTCACACATATAAACGATAAAGGAGTACAGTCAAAGCTTTGTTGACATATTACAGACCTAATTGCCATATGGACTGATTTTCCAGTTCTGCTGGTGATTTCTGCATCTGTGACCTCATTATTACATATAAAGCTACCGAGATATGGAAATCTGTCAACATCTTGTAGTATCTTCTATTGCACTGTAATCGGGGAAGAGATGAGTAATTTCCACTTACTTTGCACATTCTGTTTGCCTTATCTCTATTAATTTTCAGCCCTACACAATAGGGCATTTAATGAGAAAGCAGATAAAAATTAACTTGATGCCTTCCAAGGAGACGGTCTCTACTAAGTCTCTACTCCTTCAAGTCTGACTATGTAAGTGTAGACCAGACATGGTTTAAACTCAGAGAAATAGTATCGACATCAATTATGAGATATATACCAAATAAATTGAAAGGATACCAAATAAATTAAAAGGGTGGTGCACAAAATATGTCAAAACTCAGCTGCAGAAGCAATGAAAAAAAGCATGTCAAAATTTAAAAGAATGCAAAATCTCCAAGATTAGCGATGTTTTACTGAAGCTCGAAACTTAGGGTGGGTTTCAGTGCAAGATGTGTTTAATAGTTCCCATAGTGAAACTTCGTTTTGAAATCTGGAAGAAAATCCAAAGAGGTTCTGGTTGCATGTGTAGTACACCAATGGCAAGACACAACCAATACCTTCACTGCGCAATAGCTGTGGTAATGTTACTGGTGACAGTGCTACTAAAGCAGGGTTACTAAACACGGATTTCTGAAATTTCTTCACCAAAGACAACAAAGTAAATATTGCAGTATTCAAATCAAGAACAACTGCAACTGTGAGTAACTTAGTAGTAGCTCTCCTCAGTGTAATAAAGCAGTTATGTTTCTTTCAGAGAATGCTGATACAATAGCTCCATTAGAAATCATATATAGCCACTCATTTGATAAAGATCCATACCTAGAGACTGAAAAGTTGCTCAGGTCACACCAATGCTCAAGAAAGAAAAGAGGAGTAATCTACTAAATAACAGACTCATATCACTAATGTTGATTTGCATTAGGATTTTGGAACATATATTGTGTTTGAATATTATGAATTATCTCAAAGATAATGATTCATTGATAAATAGCCAAGATAGATTCAGAAATATCGACCTTTTAAAACACAGCTAGCTCTTTAGTCACACAAAGTAATAAGTGCTGTCGACTGGGGATCTCAAATTGATTCCATATTTGTAGATTTCCAGAAGACTTTTTGAAACAGTTCCTCACAAGCATTTTCTAATCATATGGCGTATTGTCTCAGTTGTGCAACTGGATGTGTGGTTTCCTGTCAGAAAGGTCACAGTTCATAGTAATTGATGGAAAATCGTCAAGTAAAACAGAAGTGATATCTGACATTCCTCAAGGAAGTGTTATAGACCACCTGCTGTTGCCGATCTACATTAAGAATTTAAGAGAGAATCGGAGCAGTCCTCTTAGATGATGCTATCATTTACAGTCTTGCAAATCATTTACTGTCTTGTAAAGTGATCAGATGATCAAAATGAACTGCAAAATGATTTAGGCTACCTATCCATATTATGCAAAAAGTGGTAACTGACCTTAAATAATAAAATTTGTTATGACATCCGCATGAGTAGTAAAAGGCATCTACTAAATTTTGTTTACATGATAATTCACGCAGATCTAAAGGCTGTGAAGTCTACTGAATACTTAGGAATTACATTTACAAATAAGTTAAATTGGAATGCTCACATAGATAATGCGGTGGGAAAGCAAACAAAAGACTGTGATTTAATAGTAAAACATTTAGAAGATTAGGATTACTAAAGAGACTATCTACAACTATAGTTGTCTGTCCTCTTTTGGAGTATTCTGCATGGTGTGGGATCCTTACCAGGTAGGACTGACAGAGGACATCATTTAAAAGTTCAAAGAAGGGCAGCTCATTTTGTATTATTGGGAAACAGGAAAGTGCATGCCACAGATATCGCATGTGAATTGGGGTGGCAGTCATTAAAGCAAAAGCATTTTGCTGGAGCAGGTTCTTAAAATTTCAATCATCAACTTTCTCCTCCGAATGTGAAAATATTTTGTTAGAGCCCTCTTACATAGGGAGAAATGATCATTGTAATAAAATAAGAGAAATCAGAGCTTGTACGGAAATATTGAAGTGTTTGTTTTTCTTCAAATGCTGTAGGGGAGTGTAATGGTAGATAAATAGGTTGTGGGTGGTTCTCTGAACCCTCTGCCAGCATTTAATTGTGAATTACAGACTAGTCATGCAGATATAGATAATGTAGATAGGCTTTCAATATTATGCACTGATTCTCTAATTTTATACATTGCTCAAATACTTTCGTGGCGCTTTAAAATAACACTTTACCAGTCTTCTTAATATGTATTTAGATAACCAGGTTGATAAGATGTTACAACAATACTCTCTTATTACTCCCCAGT
This sequence comes from Schistocerca piceifrons, assembly GCF_021461385.2. Lineage (NCBI taxonomy): Eukaryota > Metazoa > Arthropoda > Insecta > Orthoptera > Acrididae > Schistocerca > Schistocerca piceifrons. The sequence continues at coordinate 960,891,647 of NC_060149.1, forward strand.
TTTGGGTTTTATTAATGAACAAAATCACCGCAGTGTTCCATAACAATTATGGGCTGAAGTTTCCTGCTGATGGAACCAATATGATTTTCTGTGTTTCTGAGCATACAGGTTGTGTACGCTGTTTGGAGTCTGGTGTATGCTGAATCAAATGTTTTTATTGTTGTGATCTTCCATCTGAAGATTGGTTTCATGGAGTTTCCCATGCTAGCCTATCCTGTGTGACCCTCTTCACCTCTGCATAACTACTGCAGCGTACAATAACTTGAACTTGCCTACTGCAGTCAGTTTTTGGTCTCCTACAGTTGTTACCCCCATTATATTCACAGATGACCACATATTGTGGAAATTGCATATTGTAATGTAGGATGCAATAATAACGTACGGAAAGTTTCTGTTGAAAATTACGAATTATTTAGGAATAAAGGAGATGGCTCACCAAAAGGCAGAAGCACTGTCTCATCGATAGGCACATGAACAAAAGGTATGTTGAATGAGATTTTCACTGTGCAGTGGAGTGTGCACTGATATGAAACTTCGTGGCAGATTAAAACTGTGTGCCGGACCAAGAGTCAAACTTGGGACCTTTGCCGTTCGTGGGCAAGTGCTCTACCATCTGAGCTATCCATGCACGACTCACAACCCGTCCTCACAGCTTTACTTCCACCAGTACCTCATCTTCTACCTTCCAAACTAAAAGGTACGTTGCTTGGCGAGCTTCCAGAATGCACTTTCTTTTTATAGCTGTAGGGAAAACATGCGCACACACACACACACACACACACACACACACACACACACACACGCGCATGTCTCCTTATGTTGTGGTCGCTCAACTGCCAGCTCTTTACTGGCCCACGGTGAGTGTTCTGGAGTGAGGTGGGGCTTTAGAGTGGGGTAGGATGGGGTGGGTTGAGGCAATGTGAGAGATGGAGAGAGATGGGAGGGGTTTGGAGGGAAGCATTTAGTGGCTCGTGGGAGAGTGGGGAGCCATCTGTGGGCTAGCTAGGGATGCAGGTAGAGGGGTCAGGCGACAGACAGCTGGGCACTCATAGACCAGGGTGTGACGTGAGATAACAGCACACAACTAGCTGATTTGGAGGGGGGAGAGGGGGGGGAGTGGCGTGTGTGTGTGTGTGGGGGGGGGGGGGGGGGGGAGGCAGGGGGCTGGGAGTTAACTTGGATTTAGGCCAGGAAGCAAAGGATGTGCTGTATGGCTACGAAAGTTGAGTATTCTTAAATAAGATCAGCTGGTGCCAATGTATTGGAAAGTAACTGGCACACAAAGTGCAATTGTGGCTCCTTTTTCTTTGTGAAAGAAGAAAAGAGAGAGAAATCGTCTCATTAGCGAAACAATGGCAAGAGACTACTATTTCTTGTTACTTACACTGCTGCTTTCTTTGATAATGATCAACAAGAACCAAATAATAGACTGTGTATGAGAGAACATGTTCTGAACGAGAGTTTGTTTCATTTGTATAACATTTTATTCCATCATAGATGCTGCACTTACAGTTTCATATATGCATTGCAGCTGCAGACACAATAAAAGTAGCAATCAGCAGTGCTTAGTTTGTTGAATGGGTGAAAAATATGCCACTGTCCCAGTTCCACATATCCCCAAAATTTGATTCTGCCAAATTCTGTACTCTCTGAAATGGAATGTTTAATCCAAAGATGAAAGTGAACAAGTTTGATGCAGTATTGCTAATATTGTTTATTACTCATCTTGCTGAATGAAGTGCATACCGTGTCCTTTCTGAAAGGTTTGCAGAAGTAATGCACATACACACATACACACACACACGCACACACACAGACACACACACACACACACACACACACACACACACACACACACACACACACATGCGCGCAAATGCAAATCACACATACATGACCACTGTCTCTGGCTGCTAGGGCCAGACTGGGAGCAACTGCGCATCATGGGAGAAAAAACGGTCATGTGTGTGTGTGTGTGTGTGTGTGTGTGTGTGTGTGTGTGTGTGTTTTGTCCACTTTGGAAGAAGACTTTCTGATCGAAAGCTTACGTGTTTAGTAGTCTTTTTGTTGTGCTTGTCTGTGACCTAACATCTCCTGTATACTGTGAATAGCAATGTATCTTTTTTATAATATGGTCATTATTCCAGCCTAGATTTTCTATTGTTTGTTTCCTTTTAAGACCTTATAAAGGCAGTTACTGACAATTTCTTTTTTCTTATTGGAGAAAAGTAAAACCATATGGGGGCCAGAATTAGATTGTAAATGAATATGGAATAGAGTATTTTTATTCTCCCTGTATGCAGTGTCACACTTCATTTCTGGCAGCACCACCTTCTCAACACATGACTGTCCCCCACCACCTCACCATAGTCTTCAAGTTATATCCTATAGCACTTCTGTGTGGACAAATAGATGAAGGATGTAGTTTAAAACAGTATAACTAAACTGCCCTTTTATAGAGACTGCCATCATTATTTAAACATACTAAACAATATCAAAACAGTCAAAAGAAATTTTTTTTCAAAAGAGCAGAAAATTGTAGTGAAATTCATGAAAGGATTGTTTTAAATTGTTATATCTTAAATCAATAAGTATGTCAGCATTTCCCAGGATTTTCTGGCTTAATTAAGACTAGGTCATGCCACCACAGTGGTCAGACAGTGGACTTGCCTTCGAGAGGACAATGGACCCGAGTCCCATCGGGCCACCAAAATTTGGCTTTTCCTCGATTTCCCTAAATGATTTAAGACAAATTCTGGGATGGTTCCTTTAAAAAAGATGACATTCGGCTGAGAAAGCTAATTTCTGTGGCAGGTCTGATGACACAGTGCTGGTGGAAGCACGAGTATTTCAGAGCACACCATTCATTGCACATTGTTAAACATAGGGCTCTGCTGCAGACAACCCCTGTATGTTCCCATGTTGACAACACTGTTGAATTACAATTTCTGTGGCTCAGGAGCATTGAGATTGGGCAGTGAATCAATAGAAATGTGTCATCTGGTTGAATCATTCATGTTTCGCATTACACCTGCTTGGCGGTTTTGTGCAGATACACTGTCAACAGAGTGAATTGGTGCTTGAAAGGTGCACTTTGCTACAGACGTAGGCCAGTGGGAGCAATATTATGCTATGGAGGACATTCACCTGGTCTTCTGTGGGTCCTGTGGTAGTAACTGAAGGCTCCATAACAGCTTTGTTCTGTGTGAACATTATTGTGCACTGTCCGCACCCTGTCCCTAATGAAGGTGACATGTTTGAACAATATGACTTTCAGTGTCACGAGGCCAGAATCAAATTCACCCCTTCTGAATCTGATGGAATACATCTGCGATGCTATCAGATACCAGTTCTGCACCCAGAAACCACTGATCTCCAATTTATGGGAATTACATGACCTGTGCTTAGACATGCGGTGCTGCATAATGCTGGGAACATACCTCACATAATGCTGGGAACATACCTGAAATTTGTTGAACTTGTCCCACACAAAATCACTGCTGTATTGTGTTCCAACAGTGGACAAACACATTATCAAACAGGAGGTCATAGTGTTTTGTCTCATCAGTTTATATATTCAATGCTTGAATGAAAGGTGTGCTCTTTTCCTTTTTTGTACCATTGTGTGTGTGTGTAAATAAGGATGTTCTACCATTTGGGCTTGTTTATATGAAGGCTGTCAGTGTTACCACCTGCACAGATACTGAATGCTCTTTTTGTGAAGACCTTTTATCTTGAGAACACTTTTAAAGTTGTTTCACAAATGGCAGCACAGTTTCAAGAAAGCTTCATAATTTAATGTAATAGTTAAAATAATACCTTCAGCAAAAGATGTGTGCGTTGGAGTGGGGAAAAAGATTGGAGATGTATGTAGTTTAATTTTCGTAAATTGTTAAGAAGGTTAACAGCTTGGCATGCTAAGATAAATTCCCACATTCTCTAAAAAGAGAGAAAAAGATTAATTTAACAGAATCAGTGAGGTATACAAATATAACAACAGACTTGTAGAACCATTATTTTGTAGGTTAGATTAGATTAGATTCAGCTTTTGTTCCAAGACCCAGAACATGAGATGATTCTCATGGGTGAGTAACATGCCAGAAAGTATAACATAAAAAATATAAAACATTTGAATACCCTGATCATTTGTCAGGAGATTGTCAAACTAGGTGAATACAATACAAACTGGAACAGCTAATATTTTCAGAATTGATACGCTGTCAGACTGAAACATTGTTATGCACTATTAATAAATTTATCAAACAAAAAGTACATAATCTTGACTGTTATGACAAAGTGCTCTCAGAACTGAAATCTAACAGACATTCTTATTTAAGCTGGCCTAACAGCCACTGTTAAGATATTCATCTATAGAGTAGGATGAGTTGCCTATCGAAAAGTCTTTCAAACTCTGTTTAAACCAAGCTTTATCTGATACCAAGTTTTTAATGGTGTCTTTCTTCCACAGATGAATTGTGTTGTAATGCGAGATTTTAATGAAGATGAAGTGTGCAGTTTTGTGGAGTTAACAAAAGAGTAAAATGTTGATGTAAGATTTATCGAGTACATGCCTTTCAGCGGCAACAAATGGAATGATGGGAAGATGGTCTCATTTAGTGAAATGCTCCAAATAATTAGAAAGCAGTGGCCTGATTTTGATCCTCTTCCCAATGGGCCCAATGATACCTCAAAGGTACGTGAAGTATTACATATGAACATACATTGAAAATAATTTAATGTTTATGACTTACTACCAATCACAAGAATACTTCACATCTGCTGGTGGTATGAGAGATGGACTGGTTTAGTTACATATTTCTCATCCCATTCAGTAAGTCTGTCCTGGCCTGGGTTTCTCTGCAGCTTTTCTGCAACTCTCCCCATTTCCTAAACCTTGACAATCCTTTTCTTACTTCCCTTTTCCTTCCCCTTCATTGTTTCTGCCAGAAGAAGAAGCCACTGGCTCCGAAAGCTAGCACATTTCCGTAACTTTAAGGGGAGTTAGAAGGGGAAAACATTCTTGTTCTTTTTTTCGGGTTTTTATCTGATTATAAAATTTGCAATTTTCCAAATAAAATGATATGTATATTACTTATAAACTTGCGTGGGAAGTATTTTATTTTATTTTCTAAAATATAATCTACACCAGTTGAAAATGTTAAAATTTTTACATGCATTACTTCAAGACCTAATAAAATCGGTAATTTTTTATATACAGGGTAGTCCATTGATCGTGACCGGGCCAAATATTTCACGAAATAAGTGTCAAATGAAAAAACTACAAAGAACGAAATTTGTCTAGCTTGAAAGGGGAAACCAGCTGGCGCAATGGTTGGCCTGCTATAAGGCGCTGCCATAGATCAAACTGATATCAACTGTGTTTTTTTAAATAGGAACCCCATTTTTTATTACATATTCGTGTAATACGTAAAGAAATATGAATGTTTTAGTTGGACCACTTTCTTCGCTTTGTGATAGATGGCGCTGTAATAGTCACAAACATATGTCTCATAATTTTAGACGAACAGTTGGTAACAGGTAGGTTTTTAAAATTAAAATACAGAATGTAGGTACATTTGAACATTTTATTTCGGTTGTTCCAATGTGATACATGTACCTTTGTGAACTTATCATTTCTAAGAACGCATGCTGTTACGGCGTGATTACCTGTAAATACCACATTAATGCAATAAATGCTCAAAATGATGTCTGTCAACCTCAATGCCTTTGGCAATACATCTAATGACATTCCTCTCAACAGTGAGTAGTTCGCCTTCCGTAATGTTCGCACATGCATTGACAATGCACTGACGCATGTTGTCAGGCATTGTCGGTGGATCACGATAGCAAATATCCTTCAACTTTCCCCACAGAAAGAAATCTGGGGACGTCAGATCCGGTGAATGTGCGAGCCATGGTATGGTGCTTTGATGACCAATCCACCTGTCATGAAATATGCTATTCAATACTGCTTCAGCTGCACGCAAACTATGTGCCGGACATCCATCATGTTGGAAGTACATTGCCATTCTGTCATGCAGTGAAACATCTTGTAGTAACATTGGTAGAACATTACGCAGGAAATCAGCATACATTGCACCATTTAGATTGCCATCGATAAAATGGGGGCCAATTATCCTTCCTCCCTTAATGCCACACCATACGTTAACCTGCCAAGGTCGCTGCTGTTCCACTTGTCACTGCCATCGTAGATTTTCCGTTGGCCAATAGTGCATATTATGGCGGTTTAGGTTACTGCTGTTGGTGAATGATGCTTCATCGCTAAATAGAACGCATGCAAAAAATCTTTCATCGTCCCGTAATTTCTCTTGTGCCCTGTGGCAGAACTGTACATGACGTTCAAAGTCATCGCCATGCAATTCCTGGTGCATTGAAATATGGTACGGGTGCAATCGATGTTGATGTAGCATTCACAACACTGACGTTTTTGAGATTCCCAATTCTTGCGCAATTTGTCTGCTTCTGATGTGTGGATTAGCTGCCCCAGCAGCTAAAACACCTACTAGGGCATCATCATTTGTTGCAGGTCGTGGTTGGTGTTTCACATGAGGCTGGACACTTCCTGTTTCCTTAAATAATGTAACTATCCGGCGAATGGTCCGGACACTTCGATGATGTCATCCAGGATACCGAGCAGCAGACATAGCACACGCCCCTTGGGCATTTTGATCACAATAGCCATACATCAACACGATATCGACCTTTTCCGCAATTGGTAAACAGTCCATTTTAACACGGGTAATGTATCATGAAGCAAATACCATCTGCACTGGCGGAATGTTATGTGATACCACATACTTACATGTTTGTGACTATTACAGCAGCTGGCTGGAGTGGCCGAGCGGTGCTAGGCACTACAGTCTGGAAATGCGCGACCGCTATGGTCGCAGGTTCGAATCCTGCCTCGGGCATGGATGTGTGTGATGTCCTTAGGTTAGTTAGGTTTAAGTAGTTCTAAGTTCTAGGGGAGTGATGACCTCAGAAGTTAAGTCCCATAGTGCTCAGAGCCATTTGAACCATTTTTGACTATTACAGCCCCATCTATCACAAAGCGAAAAAAGTGGTCCAGCTAAAACATTCATATTTCTTTACGTATTACATGAATATCTAATAAAAAAATGAGGATTCCTATTTTTAAAAAATGCAGTTGATATGAGTTTGACCTATGGCAGTGCCATCTAGCAGGCCAACCATAGCGCCATCTGGTTTCTCCCTTCAAGCTAGACGAATTTTGTTCTTTGTAGTTTTTTCATTTGATGCTTATTTTGTGAGATATTTGGCCCGGTCACTATCAATGGACCACCCTGTAGAAAGCTGTGGATTGCTGTGTTATGATGGTTAAGTTACGTGTTTGTATTGGTAGCAGTGTCAAAAATAGTATCGTATCTTTTCATAGCATAAACATGCTTTGTATATCGAAGTGCTAACGTTTTTCCGAGGAAAAGTGACGAATAGACTGGTAAATCTCTCAAAAAGTATGACTCCAAAATGAAGTGTTTTTAAGAAATGTGGGTTTCATGGTAATAAATTTTTGAATAAAAAGAAACATTGTGTTCAGCATGTGGTGTGTGAAGTTACAGACAATGAAATACTGGCAAACTCATGAGTATCTAGCGAAACACCCATTAGTGCTTCGAAGATTAAAATGAAACATAGTGATAACACAGTTATCTCAAAACAAACCTCATGTAAACGGTAGGTTAGGTTATATTCTGATACATTTACACATCCTAATAGGGATGTTATGTGAATGTGTGTGCTGTATGTATGTGGAGGGCCAGTTAGTTTACATGAAGACATTGAGGTATCAAATGGACAAGCCAGGAAACTTATCATTAATTCTGCCAGTTGCAAATATACTCATTCATTTTGGAATTCTGATAAGTGTAAAGATAATTATTTTAAAATAAATGTTAGGTGGTTTTATGGATTGAGAGCTATTGGCAAAGGACACACTGCAGCAGAAACAATGTGTGTCATGATGTATATGCCACGCCCACTTTGTAAAATGGACAAGTATGCAGGATTTATTGGAGCTGCTGTGAAATCTGCTGCATGTGAGTCAATTAAGGGTGCTGCAAATGAAGCTGCTGAAATAAACGATGGTATGATTGACATACCAGTAGCTTTTGGGGCACTTGGTAGAAGCGCAGCTGCAGTTCTAAGAATTCTGTTGCTACAGTGACCAGTGTGGATACTGGAAAGCTAATAGATTTCCAGATTTTAACCAAACATTGTTATAAGTATAAATCAGGGAATGAAGAAGGGCATATCTGTGACAGAAATTATGAAGGACAACTAGTCGTACGGAGGCCTGTGCAGCTGTTGAAATATATAATCGATCTGTAAACTAAAGGCGAGTGTGTTACACTAAGTTCTTAGGTTAGGCAGACTCAAATGCATATAACAGTGTAGTAGCCACTCAGCCTTATGGTGAGAAACTTATCACAGAAATGGAATGTGTTGATCATGTCCAGAAGAGGATGGGTACCAGATTGAGGAAGTTGAAACAAAGTTTGAGAGACAAGAAACTTTCAGGTGGTAAGACCATAAGAAGCAGGCTGACAGACAAAATGATTGATGAACTACAACAGTATTATGACATTGCCATTAGAAATAATACTGAGGATTTGTTGAAAATGAAGCAGGCAGTATGGGCTACCTTCTTCCAGAGACTGTCAGCTGATGATAAACCAGTACACCATCTTTGCCCTCCTGGATCTGGTTCATGGTGCAATTACCGCAATGCCCAGTACTCAAACAGGTCATACAGCCATAAACATTCTATGCCAGCAGCAGTTGTGGATATCATAAAACCTGTTTACAGAGACCTGGCAATCCTGAATTATTGAAGAAGTGTCTGCATTGTTAGACTCAAAATCCCAATGAGTTGTTCAATAATCTTATAGTGTCAGTGTCATCGTAACTGCCGTCTGCGTCACGTCTGCTGTGCAGTGAGCTACGCTAGTTTAAGTATTAACTCTATTTTTCTTACTTGTCACTTCTTCTTCCGTGTGTTTTTGCTTTTAGGAAGCTTTAATTGTCGAGTGCTAGTAATAGTGTTCCATAGATTTTGTGTTTGTTTTGAATACAGTCAGAGAGAGTCCGTTTAGTCAGCCATAGTGCCAGTAGTGCTAGTGTTTGTTTTCAATACAGTCCAGAGACAGGTAGTGCTATTTTCATTGTTTTCTACAGGAAGTGTCTAGTAACCACAGTTTAGTCAATTATCAGCCGCCTTTAGTGAATTAGCAGTCCAGTTATAAGTTGATTAACTCTCTACAGTAAATTGATTTCTTAGGATGGATAGGATGTGTGACTGCTGTGTACGGACACAGGAGGAGCTGGCCACTGTTCGCGAACAGCTGAACGTGTTGATGGCCGCGGTTAGCCGTCTTCAGGCTGTTGCCTTGGAGTGTAGCGGCAGTGGGGATTCTGGTGCGTTGCATGGTACACCCCAGGTGTTACATGCTTCACCCACTGACGCTTCTGTCGACACATCTTTTTGGGTACCGGGTGCGGTTGGGCCACCCTCTTCCCAAGGGGAGTGGCGGGTTCAGCGGCATTCGCGGCGCACGAGGCGGAGGGTCAGTGTGGAGGCTGGCCGTGTGGCATCACCCATTCTGCCTGTGAGTGGACATGTGGCCACTCCTTCAGCAAGGTCCGAGCAGGCACATGGGGGGAGGGGTTTATTAGTTATTGGGAGCTCCAACGTTAGGCGGGTGATGGAGCCCCTTAGGGAAATAGCGGAAAGGTCGGGGAAGAAGGTCAGTGTTCACTCTGTCTGCTTGCCAGGGGTCTCATCCGAGATGTGGAGGAGGCCGTGCCGGCAGTGATAGAGAGCACTGGGTGCACCCGACTGCAAATTGTTGCTCATGTCGGCACCAATGACTCCTGCCGTCTGGGTTCAGAGGTCATCCTCAGTTTGTACAGGCGGTTAGCGGAGTTGGTGATGGCGGAAAGCCTCGCGGGGTGGAATCTGAGCTAGCTATTTGTAGTATCGTTCCCAGAACCGATAGTGGTCCTCTGGTTTGGAGCCGAGTGGAAGGCTTAAACCAGGGGCTCAGACGATTCTGCGGAGATCTGGGGTGCAAATTTCTCGACCTCCGCTATCGGGTGGAGAAAAGTAGGGTCCCCCTGAATAGGTCATGCGTGCACTACATGCAGGAAGCGGCTACAAGGGTAGCGGAGTATGTGTGGAGTGCACATGTGGGTTTTTTAGGTTAGAGAATTCGCTCCCTAGGCCCGACAAGACACCTCCTGAGATGCGGCAAGGTAGAAGTAGACAAAATGCAACAGGGAATAACAATATTAATGTGCTAATAGTAAACTGCAGGAGCATCTATAGAAAGGTCCCAGAACTGCTCTGATTAATAAACGGTCACAATGCCCACATAGTACTAGGGACAGAAAGTTGTCTGAAACCAGATGTAAACATTAATAAATTCTAAACTCAGATTGGAATGTATACCGCAGAGACAGGCTGGACAGTGAAGGGGGAGGCATTTTTAAAGCGATAAGAAGTGCAATAGTATCGAAGGAAATTGATGGAGATCCGAAATGTGAAATAATTTGGGTGAAGGTCACGGTTAAAGCAGGCTCAGACATGGTAATTGGATGTCTCTATAGGCCCCCTGGCTCAGCAGCTGTTGTGGCTGAGCACCTGAAGGATAATTTGGAAAATATTTCGAGTAGATTTGCCCACCATGTTATAGTTCTGGGTGGAGATTTTAATTTGCCGGATATAGACTGGGAGACTCAAACTTTCATAACGGATGGCAGGGGCAAAGAATCCAGTGAAATTTTTTAAGAGCTTTATCTGAAAACTACCTTGAGCAGTTAAACAGAGAACCGACTCGTGGCGATAACATACACTCCTGGAAATTGAAATAAGAACACCATGAATTCATTGTCCCAGGAAGGGGAAACTTTATTGACACATTCCTGGGGTCAGATACATCACATGATCACACTGACAGAACCACAGGCACATAGACATAGGCAACAGAGCATGCACAACGTCGGCACTAGTACAGTGTATATCCACCTTTCGCAGCAATGCAGACTGCTATTCTCCCATGGAGACGATCGTAGAGATGCTGGATGTAGTCCTGTGGAACGGCTTGCCATGCCATTTCCACCTGGCGCCTCAGTTGGACCAGCGTTCGTGCTGGACGTGCAGACCGCGTGAGACGACGCTTCATCCAGTCCCAAACATGCTCAATGGGGGACAGATCCGGAGATCTTGCTGGCCAGGGTAGTTGACTTACACCTTCTAGAGCACGTTGGGTGGCACGGGATACATGCGGACGTGCATTGTCCTGTTGGAACAGCAAGTTCCCTTGCCGGTCTAGGAATGGTAGAACGAGGGGTTCGATGACGGTTTGGATGTACCGTGCACTATTCAGTGTCCCCTCGACGATCACCAGTGGTGTACGGCCAGTGTAGGAGATCGCTCCCCACACCATGATGCCGGGTGTTGGCCCTGTGTGCCTCGGTCGTATGCAGTCCTGATTGTGGCGCTCACCTGCACGGCGCCAAACACGCATACGACCATCATTGGCACCAAGGCAGAAGCGACTCTCATCGCTGAAGACGACACGTCTCCATTTGTCCCTCCATTCACGCCTGTCGCGACACCACTGGAGGCGGGCTGCACGATGTTGGGGCGTGAGCGGAAGACGGCCTAACGGTGTGCGGGACCGTAGCCCAGCTTCATGGAGACGGTTGCGAATGGTCCTCTCCGATACCCCAGGAGCAACAGTGTCCCTAATTTGCTGGGAAGTGGCGGTGTGGTCCCCTACGGCACTGCGTAGGATCCTACGGTCTTGGCGTGCATCCGTGCGTCGCTGCGGTCCGGTCCCAGGTCGACGGGCACGTGCACCTTCCGCCGACCACTGGCGACAACATCGATGTACTGTGGAGACCTCACGCCCCACGTGTTGAGCAATTCGGCGGTACGTCCACCCAGCCTCCCGCATGCCCACTATACGCCCTCGCTCAAAGTCCGTCAACTGCACATACGGTACACGTCCACGCTGTCGCGGCATGCTACCAGTGTTAAGGACTGCGATGGAGCTCCGTATGCCACGGCAAACTGGCTGACACTGAGGGCGGCGGTGCACAAATGCTGCGCAGCTAGCGCCATTCGACGGCCAACACCGCGGTTCCTGGTGTGTCCGCTGTGCCGTGCGTGTGATCATTGCTTGTACAGCCCTCTCGCAGTGTCCGGAGCAAGTATGGTGGGTCTGACACACCGGTATCAATGTGTTCTTTTTTCCATTTCCAGGAGTGTATTAGACCTTCTAGTGACAAACAGACCTGAACTATTTGAAACAACGCAGAACAGGGAATCAGCGATCATAAAGTGGTTACTGCATCAATGATTTCAGCCGTAAATAGAAATATTAAAAAAGGTACGAAGATTTTTCTGGTTAGCAAAAGTGACAAAAATCAAATTTCAGAGTACCTGACGGCTCAACACAAAAGTTTTGTTTTAAGTACAGATAGTGTTGAGGATCAGTGGACAAAGTTCAAAACCATCGTACAATATGCATTAGATGAGTATGTGCCAAGCAAGATCGTAAGAGATGGAAAAGAGCCAGCGTGGTACAACAACCGAGTTAGAAAACTTCTGCGGAAGCAAAGGGAACTTCACAGCAAACATAAACATAGCCAACACCTTGCAGACAAACAAAAATTACGTGAAGCGAAATGTAATGTGAGGAGGGCCATGCGAGAGGCATTAAATGAATTCGAAAGTAAAGTTCTATGTACTGACTTGGCAGAAAATCCTAAGAAATTTTGCTCTTATGTCAAAGCGGTAGGTGGATCAAAACAAAATGTCCAGACACTCTGTGACCAAAAAGGTACTGAAACAGAGGATGATGGACTAAAGGCCGAAATACTAAATGTCTTTTTCCAAAGCTATTTCACAGAGGAAGACTGCGCTGTAGTTCCTTCTCTAGATTGTCACACAGATGACAAAATGGTAGATATTGAAATAGATGACAGAGGGATAAAGAAACAATAAAAATCACTCAAAAGAGGAAAGGCCGCTGGACCTGATGGGATACCAGTTCAGTTTTACACAGAGAATGCGAAGGAACTTGTCCCCCTTCTTGCAGCAGTGTACCGTAGGTCTCTACAAGAGCATAGCATTCCAAAGAATTGGAAAAGGGCACATGTCATCCCCGTTTTCAAGAAGGGACGTCGAACAGAAGTGCAGAACTATAGACCTATATCTCTAACGTCGATCAGTTGTAGAATTTTAGAACATGTATTATGTTCGAGTATTATGACTTTTCTGTAAACTAGAAATCTACTCTGTAGGAATCAGCATGGGTTTCGAAAAAGACGATCGTGTGAAACCCAGCTCGCGCTATTCGTCCACGAGACTCAGAGGGCCATAGACACGGGTTCCCAAATAGATGCTGTGTTTCTTGACATCCGCAAGGCATTCGATACAGCTCCCGCAATCGTTTAATGAACAAAGTAAGAGCATATGGACTATCAGACCAATTATGTGATTGGATTGAAGAGTTTCTAGATAACAGAACGCAGCATGTCATTCTCAATGGAGAGAAGTCTTCCGAAGTAAGAGTGATTTCAGGTGTGCTGCAGGGGCATGTCGTAGGACAGTTGCTATTCACAATGTACATAAATGACCTTGTGAATGACATCGGAAGTTCACTGAGGCTTTTTGCGGATGATGCTGTGGTATATCGAGAGGTTGCAACAATGGAAAATTGTACTGAAATGCAGGATGATCTGCAGCGAATTGATGCATGGTGCAGGGAATGGCAATTGAATCTCAATGTAGACAAGTGTAATGTGCTGCGAATACATAGAAAGAAAGATCCCATATCATTTAGCTACAATATAGCAGGTCAGCAATTGGAAGCAGTTAATTCCATAAATTATCTGGGAGTATGCATTAGGAGTGATTTAAAATGGAATGATCATATAAAGTTGATCGTCGGTAAATCAGATGCCAGACTGAGATTCGTTGGAAGAATCCTAAGGAAATGCAATCCGAAAACAAAGGAATTAGGTTACAGTACACTTGTTCGCCCACTGTTTGAATACTGCTCAGCAGTGTGGGATCCGTACCAGATAGGGTTGATAGAAGAGATAGAGAAGATCCAACAGAGAGCAGCATGCTTCGTTATAGGATCATTTAGTAATCGCGAAAGCATTACAGAGATGTTAGATAAACTCCAGTGGAAGACTCTGCAGAAGAGACGCTCAGTAGCTCGGTATGGGCTTTTGTTGAAGTTTCGAGAACATACCTTCACCGAGGAGTCAAGCAGTATATTGCTCCCTCCTACGTATATCCCGCGAAGAGACCATGAGGATAAAATGAGAGAGATTAGAGCCCGCACAGAGGCATACCGACAATCCTTCTTTCCACAAACAATACGAGACTGGAATAGAAGGGAGAACCAATAGAGGTACTCAAGGTACCCTACACCGTCAGGTGGCTTGAGGAGTATGGATGTAGATGTAGATGTAGACCAAAAAATGATTTTCTCGTAATGAAGACACTAAAGTGGGGGTCAGTTATGCTGTTATTGCTTTTAATGATGGCAACATTGGTAGCGTGAAAGTGCTACAACATATGGGAATTAATTCTGGAGCAAACTGCATCAGAGAATTTGAATGGATGGACAAGGCTTGCATTGGTAAAGCAAAGTATGCAGCACAGTTGGCCACTACGGAGTCCAGAAAGAAGAAAACAAGAAAAAACTTAAAAAAGCTCAAGAGGATGATATACAGTATGGTGCAGGGTGCTTCTGAGTGACTAAAAATAAAATGTTAAGCATATATTGAGTTACAGTCTATTAAAACTTTAAAAACTCTTCCTGAAAATTTACATTTTCTCTTGCATTTTTCCCTAAATCTCAGAAACTACATCGAGTAGCGAATTCAAATTTTCAGGGAGTAATAACATACGTATCCTGAGTCTTCTTAACTAAAAGAAAAACATAATGTGTATAAATAAAATTATTTAGAATAACATACAAAAAAGTACACAAAATTTTAACTGTGTAATTAAAAAATTGTATTTCCAAAAGCAGTGGCTGAAATGCAATTATTGTAAGACTCAGAACATATAGTTTAATGTGCTGTAAAAGTTTCTTGTCAATGGCTACAGTTGTTCCTGAAATACGGGGAAGTTAAGTCACTAAATTTAACATTGTCAGGATAGGGTGTTCAAACTCCCCTTAATGCATGTTTTCTCCTTCCTCCACTTGGTGAGCAACACATTTATAGTATTTTCACAACAGCAGTAGCTATTTTCTTACAATTTCTTTTTGCAGGCATACCATGTCCTGGGCTTCAAGGGATGTGTGGGATTTATTACCTCAATGAGTGAACACTTCTGTGGCACGTGCAACCGTTTACGGATAACAGCTGATGGCAATTTGGAGGTGTGTCTCTTTGGGAATTCAGAGATATCTCTCAGGTGAGTGATGAAACATAGAATAATCGTGTCCAAGTGAAATTTCATGTGAGGAAACCATAAAATTACTAGAAGACTGACAGACTGATCAGTATTTTACGTTCAAGAGGTGAAATTCCAAAACTTCTTATAGACACATTCGTTCCTCTTATCCTCACATTAGTCGTGGAGTCCGAGTGACCTTTCAGACCTTCAGGAACTTATCCCTCTTTCCTATCTAATGAAGGAACTGATAGTTCCAAATGCTGAGTATAGAATAATACTTTTAAACTGTTTGCCATGCACATTAGGTATGTGGTTGGTATATGGAAGAGATAAACTGCAGTTAAATCCAGCAGGTATGAAATGAGTAATCTTTTCTTGAAGTTTTCAGCTTGCACCCTCCTCCCTCCCAGACATACAAACCAGATACCTCTAGCTAAATAATTTGTGAGTATATATAACTTGCCTCTGTCAACATCATGTTACACTAACCTATTTGTGAGATTAAATTAAAGGAAAGTAATCAGGACTGGAAATTATGTAAAGACATTTTTAGCTATGTCCCTTGGTTGTAATAAAGTTAACACAGTATTTCTGTCCATGTGATGGTAACTATGATTCGCCAGCCACCGTTGCCGAGCGGTTCTAGACGCTTCAGTCCAGAACCGCGCGACTGCTACGGTCGCAGGTTTGAATCCTGCCTTGGCTCAGATGTTAAGTCCCATAGTGCCCAGAGCCATTTGAACTGTGATTCATGATTATCAGTGTCTATATGTTCCAAATAAAAATTGGAACTTCATGTGTATAAATGTACACATTATTAGACAATGGGACCAACAACTGACACTTTTAAATTGATGACTAGACTAAGAGATTAATAATAGGAAAAAAACTGCAAGATACTTGGCGATAAGTTTTTTTCAGGACAAGGTAAGGTGGGTAGGGGGTGGGAAGAATCAGCTCTCTCTTTGTGAGCATAACAGAAATCCTTTATCAACCGAAGGTAAAATAAGATATAAAAATACAGGGTCAAACAATTAATTTAAGTATCTTAGAAACCAAATGACTAATGAAATTGGAAGCTAAGAAAAGTAAGTTCGTAGTAAGTAGGGTGAAACACAGGGGGCTGCAACATATTGCCATTGTTGTTTGACTTGTCTATCAAAGAAAAAAGAAATGGATCAAAACAAAATAAAAGTGAGAATGGAAATGTATCAGAAGCAGATAGGAATAAGCAAGGAACATATTCTTTAATAAATAAAAAAAAAAAAACTGACATGTGAGGCAGATGTTCCTACAATTTTATGTTCAAAGCACAGCAGTCTGTGAAAGCAAAATATTTATGACATTGAAAAAAGAAAATCAGTGAGTGAAAGGTGTGTGTAGGTGAATTGTGGTGAAAGACTGGATATTGGAACTTCTGTTAGGCTGCCCAGTATTAGTTAACTTGGTAGTAAAGGAGCAAGTTTGCAAGGGCAGATAACTGTTTGACTACATAAAATAGAGTGGGAATATGGAAAAGCTAGTCCAAGATAGGATGAAAAAGATAACAGCAACTTAAAAAATGAATTGATAAGTTACCATGAACCCCATTCCAATCTAGTGAATGCAGTGGTTGACAATATCTTGTGACATTCGCCTATAAGGCTCAAACAATAATTGCTAAATAAAAATACAAAATGTTGACAAGACTGTATCTAAGCTGTCACTCTCTTTTGAAACAAGGGTGTTTAAACCAACAAACACGCAGGAAAGCAGGGACAACTCGCACACTAGAGAAGGATGGGCAGTATCATTGAAGGAGTGAGCATAAACCGTGTGGAATATGTGTGGTACAAGAAATGATAGTAAGGAAAAAAAAGAAGAAGAAGAAGAAGAGGAAAAATGTTGATCTGGAAACAAGGGAATAAAAATTTGCCACGTGAAGAGACAATATGGTACTGTGCTGATGAGTGTGTACAAGTGGTGATATACAATATACATTGATAAAGGAACTCTGCATTGGGCCCAGAAGACCACGCAATGCTCTTCGAGAGATGTTCTCTACTATATATCTATGGAGAGTTAAGGGGTCAGTATACAACTCTCCAGGCTGTTATCAACTTCCAGAAGTTGAAGACACTACTTCTCACTTGAGTAGCTCCTCAGCTGGAACTACAAGCAGTGTGTACCCTATTCCAGTCTGTCCACCGAGCAGAATTTCCCGGCTCTACAAGGAATTGAACCTGATCCCTTTCTATGGCACGCCTGTGGCATACTGACTGCATAGCTGTGGCAAGAGTCATAATATACATTTGTGAACAATTGAGTTATAACTATTCTGTTTATTGGGGAGAGAGTATGTATATTGCCACCGTGAATGAAATAGTTTAGTGTATCGTAACTGGAATGCATTCAGACCTCGTACTTGTGTGAGAGCGCAGTGTCTTAGACACTTGTAGTGTTTGTCTTAGCATGAACTAACCGGTGAGCCTTACTTTCTAGTATTTTTAATTATATATCATTACTGGTGCCTCTGGCACTTTTGTGTTGCAATAGCAATAGCTTGCAATAGCAAACATTGAGTCAACCATGGTTTTTGGATTAGAAGTAGAGGTCAGCTGGGTTGACAGTGGGAATAGAGTGATGGGAAGTGGACAATAAGCAGTTATATTGAAGGGTGCATTATTTGATATGTTAAGGTTAATTACAAAACGTGGATTGGAGAATTTTTCACGTTGAGCAGAAGTAAGTTTACAGGACCAGATGTCAAATTACACATGATCAGTGTGAATCCGTATAGTCAGCATGAACACTGGCACACAGAATAATTTATAGGTAGCCTTGCTGTATATAAAAAATCAGATTTGTGCTGAACTGTCATGAACAAACTGTCACTTCTCTGGAATAAATAGACTCTGATTTGTTAATTACATCTGTGTAAATGAAAAATATAGGAAAACATAGATTGCTGCTTACTGTAAAGGAGACATGTTACATTGTAGACAGGCACAATTAAAAAGGCACTTACACAAAGCTTTCGGCCACAGCCTTCATCAGCAAAAGAGATACAGAGAAACACACACATTCATACACACAGGCAAGCACATGTCACACACATATGACTGCCAACTCCAGCAGCTTGCCTCTAGCTGCTGGACTTGGCAGTTTTTTTTTCTCTGTGTGTGCGTGCATGCGTGTGTGCGCACGCAGTGTGCTTGCTTGTGTGTTGTGCCTGTGTGCAACTTTATTTTCTTTACGGTAAATAGTGATCTTTCTTTCCCTGCACTGTTGATATTCCTACCTGGAATTTACATTGTTTAATCAGTGTAAATAAGAAGGACACCGTTACATATATTCTGTCACTTGAAGACTAATACATGAAGTAAGTGGACATTATTTTTTATTGCAGAGGATCTTTGTCACCACTAATTATTAATTTTGTGTTCCAGTTAATTAGACATGCTTTCATCCTTTCCTGGATGTGCTCTTTTTGTTAAATCTTCCTTCAAAAGATCTGATTTACTTCAAATTAATAAACCTGAGTATTCTGAAAAAGGAGGTGCAGCTTACAGCTGCAGTGTGACAGTTGATCACAGGGTGATTTCATCACTGCCATATCGTGGGTACCCATGGGTCAAGACACATATTCTATAAGGGTGTGTAGTCATTGGGCTTTCTTGTACCACAGTGTCAAAGGTGTACTGTGAGCAGATTTATTCAAGGAAAATACTACCACAATCAGCAGAGTGAACTGCTATGGGCAACAGGATATCATTGACAGGGGTTACCACTGACTAGCATGGCTTTAGCAGTGAACAGGTGGGCCACAATGTAGCAAATGACTCACCAACTCAGTGACAGTCAATAAACAGTAACCATTCATGCCACTGGGAACTGTCACCTCTTTGTGGGATACAAACATGCAATCTGCACACTGCTCGTGACAGTTACAAAGATTAGCATTGGTTCGGAACAGCACCAGGGGATGCTCGAAGCATGCAGGAAGGTCGTCTGTCTGATGATTTGCGGTACATACTGCCAAGGTGGCAGGGTGCAAAATAAGGAGTGATCAAAAAACTTCCATTTGAAGGCTGCATAGTTCAGATCAGTATGCCACACACACACACACACACACACACACACACACACATATCCATCCGCACATATACCCTGCTTGTGTCTGTATATGTGCGGATGAATATGTGTGTGTGTGTGTGTGTGTGTGTGTGTGTGTGTGTGTGTGTGTGTGTGTGTGTGTGCGCGCGCGCGCGTGAGTGTATACCTGTCCTTTTTCCCCCCTAAGGTAAGTCTTTCCACTCCCGGGGTTGGAATGACTCCTTACCCTCTCCCTTAAAAGCCACATCCTTTCGTCTTTCCCTCTCCTTCCCTCTTTCCTGATGAAGCAACTGTGGGTTGCGAAAGCTTGAATTTTGTGTGTGTGTTTGTTTGTGTGTCTATCAACATACCAACGGTTTCATTTGGTAAGTTACATCATCTTTGTTTTTAGATATATTTTTCCCATTTGGAATGTTTCCCTGTATTATATTATATATCAGTGCATTCCTCTCCCACAACTATCCTGCAGACCTTGTCCACAAACAGATCTCCCAAGCAATACATTCCTCCCCACCCAACAACAATGTTACTACCCCCAGACCACACAGAAGCATCCCCCTTTTCACCCAATATTATCCTGGCCTCGAATACGGCAACTAATTACTCTGCCACGGATATGAATTTCTCAAGTCAAGCCCTGAAGTGAGATCATCCCTTGACAATATTCTCCCCACAACACCCAGAGTTGCCTTTTGCCGACCCCCTAACCTCCGTAACATCCTTGTCAAACCCTACAATATTTCCAGACCACCTTCTCTACCCAGCGGTTCCTACCCCTGTAACCGACCCCGATGCAAAACCTGCCCCATGCATCCCCCCACAACCAAATACTCCTGCCCCGCTACTGGTATAACATACACAACTCAAGGCAGGGCCACATGTGAGACAACACGTCATTTATCAGCTGACATGCCTGCACTGCACAGCCTTTTACTTTGGTATGACGACAACTAAACTGGCTGAGCGCGTGAATGGGCACAGACGAACTGTCCGCCTAGGAGATGTCCAATACCCAGTAGTGAAGCATGCCCTCCAGCATAATTCTAGGGACCTAGGAACCTGCTACACCATATGTGCCATTTGGCTTCTCCCACCCAACACCAGTACCTCGGAACTGCGGAGATGGGAACTTGCACTCCAACACATCCTTTCATCCCGCCATCCCCCTGGACTGAACATATGTTAACCAACCTCACTCCCATTTACTCTTTAGTCTTCTCCTCTTTCCCTTTCCTCTTTAGCCATTCACGCATCTTTTCATCCTACACAGTTGCGTTTATCTTTATACTATGTGCCTCTTTACTTCTGTATTCATCCTCCTTGGTTTGAAGCTGGCACAGTAATTACAGTAGAATATCTTTGGCTTCCCTCTGACATCCATGCCTCCATCTTTGCTACCCTTCCTGTTTACCTTTCCCCTGTTGCTTCATAACCTGGGTTGTGAATAACTGAATCCACTTTCCCTTCTTCCCCTTTTTTCCCCTCTCTCCTCCCTGATGAAGGAACGAAGTTCCGAAAGCTAGGATACGTCAATTTTCTGTTCTGTTTTGTGTATCTATCGGCTGTACTGAGCTGAGGTAAGTACTGGCCAGGCCCTCTATGTCTTTGTTAGCATTTGTTTCATATATATAAACACACACACACACACACACACACACACACACACACACACACACACACACACACACACACACACACAGACAGGGTGATGCGTATTAACATTTAAAAACCTCCAAAGCACTGTACATGACCCTGAGACAAGTAATTTAATACAAGACACATGGGATCATAAATGTTGGATACAATACAAATGTTGGGAAATGTGTCAAAAGCGAATGACAAATGTCACCAGATGATGTACCTTGCCATGCTTGCAGTGGTTGAGCCTCTCGGCCTGTCACACTTGATCATCCCAACCCAAGTCAAGTATTCATATCATTGTGGCTACGGACACATGTGTGCGACTTTAGTGATGGTGTTCAGGATTTGAGTCTTGCATCTGGCAGGCAGTATTTTTTCGTTGTGTTAAACAATTATGTATTTATATTGAAGTTTATTATTTTATTTACCGGTCTTGCAGTTTCCTTGATTTCTTGCAAAGTACAGTACAATGAAAACCTACCATATTGCATAACAAGTAGATGAGTATAAACTTCAGAATAGCATCATTGCCATTAAATGACCTATGTTTTCTTTACTAACTAATGTCTGTAAACAAAAAGAGAAGGGACAGAAGCAAAGAACACAAAATCAGAACTGCTTTTGCTTGATTACAGCAGGGACAATAATTTTGTAACATCTACATTTACAACAGATCATATTTACAAAATGTTTTCGAAATTTGCTCTGTTTGCTCAAATGAAAGTATTGCACTGCTCAATCATTCCTTTACACTCAGCCCCAACTGCTGCACATGCTGTGGGGTATGTCATCTGGTTACGTCATATGTTCAGTGTTTATCACCAATTTTTGGGGTATTTTGAAATGTATAAAAAGGAAAATGCAGAAAGTTATCACATTTTGCTGCACATTACCTGCATCACAGAAAAATAATGTATACAAACCTTCTCAGATTTGCCACTGAATAACTTTGTGCAAGCCTCACAAGATTTCACCAACACAACTGTTCGTCATCTTCAGGTAGTGGTGGGTCCTGTCATCACTGCTGCAAGATGTGACTGGTGATATTCGCACAGCAGAATTGAAATTTGTCAGGCTAGAAGCAGGAGTACGAATGTGTGGACAGGCACTCCCAGTTGGATGGAAATGCCATTCATAGTAGCCTTCTGCTTATGTGTTGTGGGCAATGACTGCACTTCTGGACACTCGTGTGGTTAAAAGCTGAATTAACTCTCTGCAAGGTGCTGCATCAGGTCATACATCCGAGGATCTGGTTTCTACTGTTTTAATTTCATGGCAGTCAGTGCTGGATTCTGGGCAGTGCTTAGTCAAAATTCCATATTCCTGTTGGTAAGATTGCCCACCGTATGGATACATGCCTCATTCTTAAAAACACAATCCTAGAGTGATGATGCTGAGGATAAAATTTCAGTCCTCTTGGGAAACGTGTGGTGCCCTGTATTCAGGCAGTGCTCTGCTACCACTAATTTACTGGGTGGCATTTTTGTCAGCGCTGTTGAACACAGTGTTCTTGCACAATGTGAGGCGTCTGCCCTATATAAGATTTCCCATAATGGCATCAGATCTTATATATGATCTGTGTTTTCTAAGGTCAAGATTGTCTTTAACTGAACCCAAACAATTCCTTAGTTTTGCTGGTAGACGAAAAACACACTTGATTCTGTTTCTCTTAGCGATTCTTTCTATTTTTGAAAACATGCCACTGAAATATGGCAAGAAAGCCATTTGCAGTGCTTGTCTAAGTATCTTCATTTACATCCCTACACTGAACTTGCTTTGCTCAGAACACATTGCAAATCTGTTTACAAGAATAAACATTCTGCTGGAACACTGTTCTTAGGTGTTACAGTTCACCAGGCAGACTGTCGGTATCTGAGATCACGTGTGCTCTATGTGCCAGGGAGTGTAAGACACTACCACATTGTGCAGGGTGATGGCAACTTTTGGACCGCAAATATAACTCTGCGTGTATCGGTTTGCAGTAGAGACTATGCCCCAGTGTTCTGTCAGCTTTTCTTCTAACCGTGACATCCAGGAATGGTAAGCTGCTATCTTATTGTACTTCCACAGTGAACTGAATATTCAGATGGAGTGAGTGCAAATGCTGCAGGAACATAGGTAGTGTCTGTATTATGTGGGCCACACCACAAATGTCTCTTCAGCATTCTGCCAGAAGGAGGAATGTTGGATATTTACTAAGGGAAATAGAGGGTCTCCCATGGGAACACTGTCCACTTGATCAAAGTAGTTGGTGTTACATAAGAAATAGGATGAGGTATGCACATGTTTAAACAGCACCACAATTTCTTTCTCAAACTTGCTGCTAATAATCTCTAATGAGGGCTGCAGGGGCACTTTTGTAAGTAATGATATAACATTTGAGCTAACTAAAAGATCTGAAAGTTCTAGTTTAAGCATCTTCAGGTATTCTATGAAATCCTCTGAATTCTAAATATGATGGTCATAGTCATCCACATGATAAATTTCAAAGCTGTCACGTGGAAATTGCCAGTTGCATCTTGCAGCAGTGATGGTGGAAATCACCACCACCTGAAGATGCCAAAATGTTGTGTCACTGAAATATTGAGGGAGGGACTTGCATAATGTTATCTGGTGGGGAACCCAAAGTGTTTTTGCAACAGATCTATCAGGCAAGCCTGAAAATTCACATATACTCCAAGCAGTAAGTACCTGTTGTAAAATGGTCACATTAGTGAGCTTGTCAATTAATTAACAGTTTATCAATAAATTCGGCTTCATTTTGCAAGAAATTGTGCTGTGTTCCACTACTCCCTCTTCAACAAAACTAATGTCAGTTTCTGCTCCACCTCTTCAGCCCAAGATCCTATGTATACTCTTGAGCATTTGTGTAAGATACCTGTTTATTTATAAAAATAAAAGTAACTTCTATCATGACTTTCCCATTCTTGTCCAGTGGGTTTGTTATCCTGCTGTTGCCTACTACAGACTACAAGATTACTGTTGAAGATTTCTGCAAAGTTTTTCTTCCTTTTTAGTGTACCAACATTTCACTGTGTGGTAATTGCCTGGTACTGTTTAACGGGTGTTTTAACTGTTGTTTCAGAGATGCAATACGAAGCAAATGCAGTGAGGATGACTTGCTTGCCATGATTGGGGCAGCAGTGAGAAGAAAGAAGTAACAACATGCAGGTAAGATACATTACAGCAAATGTAACTCTATAGATAGAAAGAAAATTTCTGCTTAACAAGTCATAGCAAACATAAGAGCAAAATAGAACGAAAAACAACAGTGATAGAACCTGTGTTTTTGTGTAAAATTGGATTTAATTTTTTATTTAGTATTCAGTCTGATTAATGCCCATTGGTCAACAATACATTTCAGCCCTAGAATTTGGTTCTGCAAGGTCCACCAGATAACCGTATATGGCTGTTGTAACTCCTTTATTGGACTTCAGAAGTTTTCCAGCAACAAATCTTTTTTTTTCTTTCTTTCTTTCTTTTTTCTTCTTTTTAAAAGAGAAGCTAAAATGCAGAAAACATCATAAAGGAAACACTCACAGAAAAGCATCAGTGTCCTTGAAACAATGGAAACTCCAGTAGGAATATCAACAATGTTGGAAAAGACAGATTACTACTTACTGGTGAAGGCTGTGGCTGAAAGCTTTATGTAAGTGTCTTTTAATTCTGCCCATCTGCAGCCTAAGGTATCTTCTTTATGGTAAGTAACAGTCTGTCTTTTCCTTCATTATTCATTAGTGTTCTTTGTTTTTATTGCTGTTTAGCAAGCATCATGTGGTATATAAGGGATGCGAATAGTGTCAGATGTTGAATCATCACTCTGGAGGATATGAAGGTGCTGCATATTGGTGTGAGACAGCATTATCTGATGAGAGTTTGAAAGAAACCTCATTGTGGATGTCCATTTGGTCGCCTGGTTAAACCTTGCAACATCTGTATTTTTGGAGTATTTGGATCTGATAGTGGCCTGATGTTGGAAAGTAAGGGCATACTCAAAATCAATGTTCGAGTTGACTACATCAGACCACTACAAGGGAGCATCACTGTGTAGTGTACTGAGTACATTGTAACCTGTTCACGTCTGTGACTGCCATCTGAGAACAAGTACAGTAAACTCTCATGCAGCTACACTTTTGGCTAGCTAGATTGACACTTGACAAGTTTCAATTTGCATGCACCTGGAGCCAAGCATTTGCTGGTGTTTTTTGGCAATCTAGTGCTAATCAGTGCACTGGTACGTGTCAAAAGTCCAAGTATTGTCAATTCGTGCGTGTGTTGGTTGAAGCTCTAGTGTGTTTCTTATTCATATTGCATGGTTTCATGCCACTGCCATCTATTGGAACTCCTTGTAAGTACAGTACATACAGTATTGTTCTATGCAGCGCAACGTAGTCCTGTCGAAACTGACAATTAGTGTGCGCCGCCTAACACTTTCCATTTGTTGTCAGTACATCAAAGCTGGTGAGCCACCCACAAAAGTTGCTGCAGAGTAGGAGTACAATTACTGATCGGAAGACAAATCGATCAGGAATTGAAAAATTTTGTTCCATCCAAGCATTGGGCAGTGCAGTGAAATCTTGAAAAACAATGAGAAAAGGTGCACATCCTCAGTTAGAAGAGGCATTATTTTTGTGGCACGAATAAATAAGAGCCAAAGGTGTGTCAGTTTCAGGTCCTCTACTTTGTCAAAATGAGCTGATGAGCTGATTGAAGGAAAGAAGCAAGAATTACTCGGAAGTAATGGCCGGCAGGATCGTTTCAAGAAGCGGCATGGCATTCACGAAATTGCCATCAGTGCCAAATCATTATCTGGGGATGAAGCTGCTACGCTGATTTTAAGAAGAAACTGCACACAATCATTGACAAAGGAGGTTATACTGGCAATCAACTTTACAAATGTGATGAAACTGGGTTGAATTACAAAATGCTGCCAACGAAAACCCTTGCCTCTAAAGAAGAAGAAATGGCTTCCGGATACAAAAATATCAAAGAAAGATTTACTGTCCTCGCTTGCAGTAATGCCACTGGCAATCATAAACTGTGTCTTACTTTAATTGGCAAATCCAAAACACCAAGAGCATTTAGACACCAACCAACCAGTTTGCCACTGAGGTACACGAATCAGTCTTAAGGCATGTATGAACAGTGCCATCTTCAGAGAGTGGTTCCAGTTAGAGTTTGTTCCAGCTGTAGTAAATTACATGGAAGGAAATGGACTTCCTCGAAAAGCGCTACTTCTTGTGGACAATGCTCCTTATCACCCAGGTGATCTGCAAGATGGGGATATCAAAGTTGTATTTCTCCCACAAAATGTCACATCTCTATGTCAACCGATGGACCAAGGTATTCTTGAGGCGATGGAAAAACATTACAGACGCAAGATGCTAGGTGATTGATGCTGCAGATGATTTTGTGGAAGCTCTTAAAAAATCGATGTTTTAAGTGTCATTCATTGATTGCTGAAGCTTGGAGTCTAATTCCTCCACTTCCTCTTGTTGGGTCTTGGAAAAAACTCTTAGATCGTAAGGCAACCTAAGTGGTGGGAAGGAGGAGGCAACACCGAAACTCAAGCTGACATAATTTTGGTGAATTTACTGGAGAAGCTGGTTGTAAAGACACACACTTCGAAGACATTGAAGAGTGGATGGAAAATGGCATTTTTTCATGTGACTGAGGATGAAATCGTCCAAATTGTGACCGATCATAAAGTGTCAGAAGACTATGTTTCTGATGATGAATCAGAGAAAAATATTCCTCACATATTCTTTTACGAAGTGATCCAAACTGCCCTGGAGTACATCAGCCAACAGGAGGAGACGATTTATCCTGAAATAGTTTGATTTCAACGTTGGAGTTGTATTGTTGCAGCAATAGTTTCTCAAGCAAAAAATAAAAAAAAAAGCATTTGTGACTTCGTTACCAAAAAATAAACTCTAATGAAGCATCCTAGAACTTCTATGTCCATAACTTAAAAAGTTTTTTTTTTTTTTAATTTTCTTGAAAGTTCCTCTAGACAGACTTTTCGTTCCTTTGAGTAATCTCTAGATTTGTTTCATAATTTTGTTCAGTAGCTTATTTTTTATTCAAAAGAGTAGCTAATAAAATTAAAACTCCTGTTTTTTCCTGCTGCCAAATAAGGGAGATTTTTTCTGTAAGAACGCAAAATAAACGAGCTTTGTTATACAGCATTTAAAAACTTTGAGTTTTCAATCATAGTTTGGTGCCTTTTTAACATGTCAACACAATTTTTTCAGTAAAAAAGTGCAGGGTTATTTGCAACCATATCAGTAATGTTTTACATACCATACGCACGTTTTACGATCGTATTTCGCAATATTGATGCAATTTGGAGTGTTCACATGTGAAAACAGGGGGACTTTGATTTATCTGAAATTTTCGTTATCGGAACCGGCCACCGTCCCGATCATTTCGGATAAACAGGAGTTCACTGTAATAGACTCCTTGCAACATGCTGTGTCATACAGCTAGGAGCAGCCAGACTGTGGAATTGCCGTCCTGTGCATAGGCTGCCATTAACACCCAAGCAAATGACTGCATGTGAAGTGGTGCCATGATCAAGAAGTACGGACTGCTAATGAATGGCGTCACATTATGTTCACTAATGAGTCCCAGTCCTGCACTGCTCCAAATGACTATCGTGGAGAAGTTTGACAGTTGACAGTGACCTGGGGAGATGGGGAGAGGTCCCATTCTTCCACATTTGGGGGGGGGGGGGTCACAAAGCAGTCCCATGGTGTGGGGAGCCATTGGGTATGACTTCAGGTCACGGCTTGTAATGGCCGAGGGAACTCTGATGGTACAGCAGTGTGTAATAGTATTGTGGTGCTATTTTTCAACGGGCCAGTGCTTGTCCACATGTAGTATGTGTCTCTTTAAATTGTCTGCATGATGTTGATATACTCCTGTGGCCAGCAAAATCCCCATATCTGTCCCCGATAGAACATTATGGGACCAACATGGACGTCAACTCCATCCCACTGCCTGTATCCACGATTGCAATGTCCAGTTACAACAGTTGTGGATCACCTTTCTCAGGAGGGTATGCAGCAGCTTTACGACATCCTCCCGCACTGTCCAGGCGAGACAGGGTGCATTGCTGTATTGATAAGTGGGCTCAAACTGATAAGTTCTGTATAAATTTGACTCTGTTTTGTTATCACTGAAATAACATCACATACGCTCTAAATTCGCTATGTTTCAATTTGTTTTCTCCCCACCTTCTGAGTGTCTCACTTTTTTTCAAGCAGTGTAATTTAAGACAGACATAAGAATATGAAAATGGGATGGCATATCACATTGCTATTCAACTATGCCCCTAAGAAAATTGTAAGATAATGGAGAAGAGCAGGTGCACTATTACACTGACTAGAACGTAAACTTAAAGATAGAATTATATTGTGTAACCTATACCGATGACATAATACTAATTGACAAAAACATCACTGATGTGCTAAAGCAATTTGAAATATTAAGGGAGCAAGCTAGGAAAATTGGACTACTAATTTCACCTGGTGAAAAAATTCTTGGATGATACCAAAATGGCACTGGGTGAACTTATATAGGCAATGACATAGTATTCGGTGTTAAAGAGTTTAAATAGTTAGGTGAAAAAGACCACTGAACATCATAATGAAAAGAAGGCCATAGAATCCAGACTTCAGAAAATACAAACTGTCTCTCAGTTAACTAAAAGTATTTTTCCTGGAACTCTAAAATCTAACATTGTACAACAGTGATCAAATTAGAATTTCTTTATGCATGAGAGAGACTCTTTGTCCAACACAAGACATGAAAACAGCAAACTGAATTAGAAGAATGTAAAATTGTAGTAAAAATCTTAGGTCCAAGAATAAAAGATGGAATACATCACACAGAACCCAGTGTGAAATCTCCAGGCAAATTCCTAAAAACTCTTGTTACAATGTGTCTCCAAAGAATCCAACTTGTGGGACGTACAGAAAGAATGTATCCAAACCGGCAGCTCATTGGATTCCCACATACTTGAAAAATAAGATCCAACTGATGAAAACAAACAGGAAGAGACCTTAAGGAATTGGAATCACCACATTTACAGTATTCTGATGTAGTGATGAGTCACACAGAGTGCAGTTTCACAGTAGCTTGATCGATGCTTGTACTTGTGTATGTAGTATATGCAAGTGTGTACAGCGTCTCTTCTGGTGTACTCACGATATGCTAATTTAGTGGCCGAGCAGTAAACCGGATCCCTACTTGGTTCCAGTGTGCTGTGCTAATTATTCTTCTTCACTTGACATTTATGCTTGGAGCTGCAAGAGAGGCCATTTTCCAGATAGTGCCACAAAAACAACAAATTCTCAGATATCAGTTTAACTTACACTCCTCAACATCATAGACAACATTTCACATTAATATGTTGCAGAACACTAGATTAGTGTTAAAATTGCCAGAGTAAACATTGTTCTCCATGTGACAGATTGTCACCCGACGTCCAAAATCGATAAATTTTATATCTCTGCACAGAGAAGCAGCTGGTTGCTCATTGTCATCTGTGGTGCTAATCAATGGGTCGAGCTCGTTGCTGGCACAGCGCCACCTCAGAGTAAGTGGCCCCTCATCCCAGCAGGTGGCGATGTTTTAACACCCGTATAGCTCCCCAGACTTACCGCGTCTGTGGATAACTCCGTCTCTGCACAGAACTTCTCACATTTCCCACACAGTGGGCCCTCGTGTCTTTTACACACAATAAATCTTCAAACTTATTTCATTGGCTAAGTTAAATTTCGAGTGTGACATGCTATTTCGTAAAAAATAGCAAACGGTAGACATGGATGTTATTGTGACTCTTTCCTAAGGCAACATTTGTGTATTACACTTGTAGAAGTGCACTGCAACATAAAACAGTAGACCGTAAGTTCAAACAATGGAAACTCCAGGTTGGAATATCAGCAGTGTAGGAAAATATAGAGTGCTAATTACCATAAAGATGGCACGTTAAAATGCAGACAGGCACAGTTAAGACACTTACACATAAGCTTTTGGCCACAACCTTCATCAGAAAAAGAAATAGAAATACACACCATTCATTCACACAAGCAAGCACACCTCACACACACATGACCGCCGACTCCGACAGCTCAGATCAGAATGCTAGTCTGTAAGTTTGCTACACAATAAAATAATTATTCTGAGCTACAAGAAAAATGAATTCAAAGAACTAAACTGCTTGAAGAGAAAAAAGGGAAGGTCCCTGAAGCAACATAGTTTCACGAGTGTGCATACCAGTGGTAAATTATGAGAGTCGCAACTCTCTGAAATGGATACAAAGGCCACCAGATTGCATTAGCTTTGTTTGTGTCTCGGATTGTTACCGTGAATGGTAGGAGCTATAAGAGATGTGAAGAGTGTAAGATGTTGAGTGATCCCTGTGAAGGGCACAGATGCCCTGTACTTCTGTGAGTCAGCATTATCAGCACGTAACAAAATTTGAAGGGGCCTAATTGTGTGTCTCCATTTGCCAGGCTGATTGAATTATGCAATATTCAGATTTGTGAGACATTCAGATGTGGTAGTGGCCCCATGTTGGACTGCTTGGGAACGTAAGGGCGGCGTGCTTGTCAGCAAGCTTCCGGTTGACCGTGTCTGACGAGCTCATGGGAGAATTGCTGTAATGTACGCCGAGCACATTGTAACCCTTTCACACCCACACCTGTCATGTGATCAGCAGTGAGTCACATTCTGCAAGACCCACGATGACAGTTGTCAGTGAGTATGACAACGACATAGGGAGAGGGCGTGTGGGGCAGCATCGGATATGACTTCAGGTCACTCTGACAGCACAGCAGTATGTCATGGACATCCTACATCCTCATTTGCTACCTCCATGTCCAACGGAGTTACAAGAGACAGAGCAGTGAAAACATATCCAGTTGTTGACTCACAAAACGGTTTTGAGGTGTGACGCATGTAGTCTTAAGTGAATCATTCATACAAAAAGAAAAGAAGAAGAAGCTAAAGTCAGAATGTGAAAAAATTGGAGAATGGAATAGATATTTGAAGACTTCACACTTGAAACTCCCAGTTTTCCTATTGTGAAAGTGCCTTTGTGACCATATGCATTTCACTGACGATAAACTTTTTTTTCCCCCCCTGGGTCTTGGCTCCATATTTTTTCATCCAGTTGAGTCAGAATACTTGCATAGTATTTGTGAGGTATTGTTTCAGTCTTGCAAGCTAATCTAAAATACAAATCCCTTTTGCATCCTAGAAAACAATGACCACTCTTTCTCTCCGATGAAGTCACCTTGGCTATTTTTGTGCAACTGCTGTTTCATTTCAGTCATCTCTCATCCACGGGAACAGATTGGTGCATAGAATCAGTTGTGTGTCAGATTGTCCCAAATTGTTTTTCACATTAGGTTGTAGTCAGGCTTCAACAGACATGCCACTCACTTTCTGGTATGGCCACGGCATCAACTGTTTTGCACATCTTTTTAATTACTGATCTTGCAATATCACACTGTGTTCTTTCTCAGCATTTTCATATTTGATTGTAATTCTAGGAAGTTGTTCATGAGTAATCTTACAGAGACATATGCCACATATGAATTCAGCCACCCATTCCTTAACTGTTGACTATGAAGGAACTCCCCCCATGGACCTTACCATTGGTGGGGAGGCTTGCGTGCCTCAGCGATACAGATGGCCGTACCGTAGGTGCAACCACAACAGAGGGGTATCTGTTGAGAGGCGAGACAAACATGTGGTTCCTGAAGAGGGGCAGCAGCCTTTTCAGTAGTTGCAGGGGCAAGCTTTCAGAGCCAGTAGCTCATTCTTCAGGCAGAAGGGTTGAAGTGGAAGGAAGAGGGGTGAAGGATAGGTCTAGGAAAAAGGGTAGATTTTGAGAAAGTTATCCAGAACTGCAGATCAAGGGTGACTTTCCAAATGGGATGAGAAGGAAAGACTGATTCCACATCTACATACATACTCCACTAGCCACCATATGGTGCATGGCAGAAGGTACCCTGTCTCACTACAATAGTCTGAATAAAATTACTTGATAGTTGACATCAATCACTTGCTGCAACAATGTTGCCACATTGGCTGCCAGCTACCGTTTGGTTACAGGTGACAACAAACAAGTGGCTCACTTCACAAATTATGTTAAATGTTTAACACAGAGCAATTTTTCTAGTGGCTGGTGCAAGGTATGTCAGAAATGTTGGATACTCTGTCGACTATTGATTTAAAGTGACCAGTGACTGAACTGGGGAAGACGACCCCTTTTGTATCCCTGACTGTAAACTTGTGTCCTAACCCAGCCGAGAAAATTGTGGTCAACAGTCTGCAGCAGTACTAATATCATGATCACTTTGTTCATGGCGATTAAAGCTAACCCTTAAGGGTAAACTCAAGACAACAAAAACTCAATTTCAGGGCTGAAAGCAAATTGAAATTTCTCCATGTCATTTGTTAGCTGTAACTATCCTTACACTAGTTGCACATGCTGCCATGTTAGAAACCAGTGAACTGTCCATGTGGGCACTTGGTCGTGGATTATAGATGACTGAGGCAGATTCCAAATGAAGAAATAATGACAGGAAGACAAATAAGACCAAATAGAACAGTCAAAACAATGATGAAAAATGATGCAGCAAGTTATTAAAAATAAAAAATATATATATTTAAAGC
This sequence comes from Schistocerca piceifrons, assembly GCF_021461385.2. Lineage (NCBI taxonomy): Eukaryota > Metazoa > Arthropoda > Insecta > Orthoptera > Acrididae > Schistocerca > Schistocerca piceifrons. Next base: position 960,924,543 of record NC_060149.1, read on the forward strand.
AATTAATTGAATGAAAATAATAATCACACTGTTTTGGTTAGATTTAGAAATAAAAATTTTGCTGCATTGATGAGATTCAAACCTACGACATGCTACACATTAGATTAATCTGCCAACCATTGTGCTATGCCACAGCACTGCATGAAGTATTTATATATGTGAATGTAGTGACCCAGTTGCAACTATGAATTGCAACCTCAAAAATTTCAGTTTCACGCAGTGTAGTGAAAAGCTTATCTAATGTAAGATGATCTCTGTGAATATGATAACTATATGTATGATACTGAATTACACCTTGTGCTGAGTTATTCGGTAGTATTTGGTTAGTGCTATGAATGAAATGTGTGTCTTTCATTAGCATTGTTAATGTGTGTTGTTTTTGGTGTAGTTATTGCGTGTCATGAAATACATAATAAAAGTGTCGGGCTCATAATTCGGGATACAAATACATCAAGAAAGAATGCTGAACCAGGAATTGGAAGTGACTGGCCAATTTTGGTGGAGTTTGGCAACAGCAGACAGTTCAAGTGTGACGCTGACTACTCTTATTGGCGTTTGAAGTGCCAACTATCAAGTAATTTTAATTCGACTGTAGTCAGTTCCTTTCCCGTTCCATCTGCCAATCGAGTGAGGAAAAAGTGAATGTCTATATGCCTCTCTATGAGTCCTAATTTGTCGTCTCTTATCTTCATGGTCCTTATGCATAATGTATGTTGGTGCAAGCAGAATTGTTCTGCAGTCAGCACAGTGTTCCTCAAAATCCCTCCAGGGATTCCCATTTGAGTTCCAGAAACATCTCCATAATACTTGTATGTTGTTGTTTCAACCTACTGTTAACAAATCTAGTATCCTGCCTCTGAATTACCTCAATGTCTGCTTTAATTCGACCCCTTGTGGATCCCAGACACTCAAACTGTACTCAAGAAGAGATCACACTAGCATCCTATATGTGATGTCCATCACAGCTGAGCCACACTGTAGTAAAATCCACCCAACAAACGAAAGATGATTATTCACCTTCCCTACCATGACCCTCACAAGTTTGTTCCATTTCATATCACATTGCAATGTTATGTCCAGATATTGAAACAATGTGACTTCTTCATTCATGACACTACTAATGCTGGATTCTGGCATTATGGATTTGTTTTTCCAACTCATCTGCAGTAACTTATATTTTTCTACATTTAGGGTTAGCTGTCATTTATCACACCAACTGGGAACTTTGTCCAAGTCATCTTTTATCCTCCTAAATCACTCAACGATGACACCTTCCATACACCACAACATCATCAGCAAACAACCACAGATTACTGTCCACTTTGTCCATCAGATCAGTTATGCACATAGAAAATATGAGTAATAGCGCTCCTATCACACATCCCTGGAACGATCCTAATGATACCCTAGTCACTGATGGACACTCACCGTCGGGATAATGTAGTGGGTTCTATTACTTCAGAAGTCTTTGAGCCACTCACATGTCTGGGAACCTATTCCATTTGCTTGTACCTTTGTTAAAAGTCTGCAGTGAGGCACTATGTCAAATGCTTCTCGGAAATCAAGAAATATGGAATCTGGGTTTGTGAATTTTGTGATGGCAAAGTTAGAGGAGCAATGCATCTGCATTAAATTTTGCGTGAAACTCAAGAAAACCTTTACAGAGACACACCAAATGATGCAGGGAGCCTATAGCGATGAGTGCTTAAGCCATACTCGGTGTTACATATTATTCACACGTTTTAAAAATGGCTTTACAAAAGTCAAAAATGATCCTTGTTCAGGACGCTCTTAGATGTCCCCTGATGATGCTTGTGTCAGGAACGTCAACGAAATTGTGTGTGCTGGTCGAAGATTCACTGTCCGAGAGATTGTAGAAGAATGTAACATTTCAATTGGATCATGTTATGAAATGACACAGCATCTTGGAATGCATTGTGTTGCCGCCAAGTTCATTCCACGGCTCATGAGTCAAGACCAAAAAAACTTTTTGGATCTCACAAATGAGAATGAGATGTTCCTTGCGAGAATAGTATGACCCCTGCAGACTTCTTTTTATTTCCAAAGTTGAAAAGGATGAAGTTTCCAATGGTAGATGAGATAGAAGAAAATTCGCAGATGGCACTTTATGCGACCCAGCAAGAGGTGTGTCAAGACTGCTCCTGGAAGTGGAAATGATATTGGGCAGCAGTGTATCAATTGTGGAGGAGAGTATTTCAAAGGAGACAATCCATAGTAACTAAAAGATAAGCATAGAAAATTTTGTGGACAAAGTTCTGGAATTTTTTGAACAGACGTCGTATGACAAAAGGGCATGCTGAGTTGCCCATGAGCGATGCTTTGTACTGATTTGTGGACATAAACTTATTGGTCTCTATGAAACTGATTAGATTCAAACCCAGAATATGTTCAAGAATTCTGCAGCAAACTGATGTTACAGGTATTGGTCTGTAATTTCGCGGGTCTGTTCTTTCACCCTTCGTATATACAGGAGACGCCTCTGTATTTTTTCCCCAGTTGCTTAGGTCTTTCTGCTGGGTGAGAGATTCACAATAAATACAAGCTAAGTAAGGGTCCAGTGCCATATAGCACTCTTTGTAAAACCAAATTGAGATTCCATCTGCAACTGGCGACTTATTTGTTTTTAATTATTTAAGGTGTCAGAGATGCTTACGAGGGTGGTTTGAAAAGTTCTTGAAACAGAATAGAAAAAAAGTACTTAGTCACTGAAACTTTGTTGTTTTTCAATGTACCCTGCTTGTAGATTAATTCACTTGGTCCAACAGTGTTCCAATACCTTGATCCCATCTCGACAATGATTTTCCTCCAGGCCTGCAAAATAGTTGTCAACTCAGGCTATCAATTCTTCATTTAAGTGAATCTTCATCCGCAAAGAAAAATTTTCAGTTTAGGGAAGAGGCACGTGTGGCAACAATTCATACCTTAGTTTGTGTAATTTTACCATGGCGATGGCACATGCGTGCGAGCGTGCATTGGCTTGATGCTAGATGACTTTCTTCCTTATTAAACCTGGCCTTTTTTGCATATCTTTTATTGCAATTTGTCCAGAAGGTTACCATAGTACTCTCCAGTAATTGTTTGCCCAGTGGGGAGATAATGTACAAACAGAATCCCCTTCTCATCCCAGAACACTGATGCCATGATCTTCCCCACTGAAGGAATTTGGTGGTGCATCCCAGAACACTGACGCCATGTCCTTCCCCGCTGAAGGAGTTTGGCGGAGGAGATTCAGCATGTTTCCACTGCTTTGATTGTTGCTTTGTCTCTGGGGTATAGTAGTAAACCAAAGTTTCCTCGTGGTCACAAACCAGCACAAAAGATCTTGTTTGTTTCTCCTAAAACAGGCCAAACATTGTTGTGATATGTCCATTGATATGCGTTTTTGACCCAGCGTAAAGAGTCGCGGCACCCATCTTGTGAATACCTTTCAGATGACATCTGGCAAGCGTGAGCAATTTAATGCACTCTAAATTGGTGATCCACCTTGATCATTATGCGCACTTTTGCAATGATTTCTAGAGTAGTGACACATCTTGGCTGACCTATTCATGGATGATCATCATCTAAGCTCTCCTGACCAAATTTAAATTCATTTATCCACTTAGCAACAGTTGAAGACAAAGGAGCAGAGTCCCCTGGTGTATTCTGGAAATCGGCATGAATGTCGTTCGCTTTCATACCTTTCTTTATGAAGTACTTAATCACTGCTTGAATCTCGACCCGACCCCCCCCCCCCCCTCGTCTTTGCAGATCACTACACAGGAACAGGAACAGCAACAGAGCCGTGTCACTGCCACAGCTCTCTTCCAAGAGCACTGACATGGCACGTGTTTACAGGTAACAGTCCAACGAATATCATGTGAACAACTTGTGCTAGCGCTGGCCTCTTGTGGTGATTGTTGTTAGGTGTCTTTGTGCTATTGTTAAATGACAGTATGTTTATATGATTCTCTTGCATGAATGATTTCTTAAATGCAAAATTTAAAACATTTATCTCCTACTGCCACACCAGACTGGTCAAGTGACTTGATGGAAACCTTTGACTCACTTAGTGATTTTACATAGGACAATAATTTCCCCTGCTTCTCAGCCAGATCTTTTGCTGAGGTATGACAGTGGTAGTAACCTTTCCTTGTTGCCATTTGGCATTCTCTTTTGAACCAAGAGTGCAGTAACTTTTCCTTCCTCAGTATTTTCCGAATTTCATTGTTAAACCACAGTGGCTCTTTTGCATCCTTAATTCGTTTACTAGGTACAGACTTGTTGAGAGTGCAATTCACGATCTGTTTAAGCTTTGACCATAATCTCTCTACGTCCATCTTAATGGAAGTAAGTGATGTCAGTTCTGTCTAAGTGAGATGCTAACATCTGCTTATCTGCTCTTTCTGGCATGAACATTTTCCTAGCATTCTTGACTGATTTATTGATTTTTGTAACCTTAGTTGTTATGATGTTATCATGATTATTAATCCCCATCTCTATGCTGAAGTCATTGATGATATCTGGCCTGTTTGTAACTACAAGGTCTAAGATATTTCCATTGCATGTGGCGTGCCAAACTAGGTGCTCAAGACAATTTTCGAAAACCACATTCAAAAGTTCTTCACAAGATTGACTGCACCCCCTGCAATGAAGCCATAGGCTACCATCTGTACTCAGTAGGCTAAATTCACCTCCAACTAGTATTGCGTGATCTAGGTATTTACGTGCTACTGTCTGTAGACTTTCTTTGAATGGCTCCAAAACTGTCATAGCAGAACCGGGTGGCTGATTAAAACATCCATTAATTAACGTGATTTCACGTAGACTTGTTATACTTCACTGTCACAATCAGCTTTGACCTCAATAGAGACAATGGACCCTCCCTCTCCTACAGTGTCTAACCTGCCTTTCTGATATATATTCCATTAATCACTAAATATGTCAGAGCTTTCTACTCTGGGTTTCAGCCAGCTCTCAGTCGCTGAGAATAATTTGAGTGCGAGACTTTCCTGGATGGCAGTAAATTCGGAAACTGTGTTACAAGTACTTTGACAACTGATAAAATTTTGACAATCTACACTGGAGTGAATTCAAAAGATAAACCTCAACCAACATTGAATGTATCTTGGTGATAAAGAGCCCAAATAAATAAATTGATCATTTTATTCCATTTCATCTGATTGAATGAAACACACACAGCATAACTGCTCAGAAAACAACTATAGTGCTGATTACATTTACTATCATACATGTAGCACTCTGAGAACATTTCACCTTGTCATAGTAGTCCTGTGTTTTGGAACTAGGCAGTGCTTCATTTCACAAAGCGAAAGGAATGGCTTCTGTAAAAAAAAAAAAAAAAAGAAGAGGAAATAGTGGTTGCTGGTGTTTTTAACACTATCATTCAATTTAGTTCCTATTGTGAACTTTGCAGCTAGGATATGTAAATGCTCTGAGACTGCTATTGATAATATCTTTGTGAACAAATCTAGGGGAAAAAAGTCATATCACAAAACCAATAGTAAATGGACTATCTGATCACGACGTGCAGCATCTTGTGTTAAATGTTGAAATTTGTCAGGATAAAAAAATATTAAATCTGAGTACAGGAGGATAATAAATAAGCCAGAAATTGAGGAATTCAGGAAATTCCTCAAAGACATGAACTGGAGAGATGTTTACCTGACTCAAATGGAAAATACAAAGCATTTATTAATAAAGTTACCTCCTCATTCGAAAATTGTTTTCCTCTAAAGGTAACTCAAATCACACAGAAGTCAAAAGATAAACCATGGATTACACAAGGAATAAAGATATCATGTGGGGCAAAAAGGAGACTGTATCTACTATCTAGGAACATTTCTGATATTAGCATTGTAATGCATTACAAAGAATACTGCAAAATATTGAAGCAAGTAATCCAGAAATCGAAGTAGCTTTGTTAAGAGAAAAAGATAATTGTATCGGGCAACAAAATAAGAACTGTATGGGATATAGTGAAGACAGAGAGAAGTGGGGCCAAAAAGGAAGTGGAACAGATAGTTCTAAAAGTAAATGAGACTTTGGTAACAAGTGCATGTAGTGTTGTAAATCTCTTAAGCAAGACTTAATTTTTGTTACTGACGGCTCGGGGTTATCAGGTTCGGTGAATGGTGCAATGGAGTATCTGGGACCAGACTTTGAAGAACATCGTGTAGAACCTATTTGAGGAACTTTGAATTCCAACCATTGCTTCTCAGTATACTTACTCCTTAATGAAATTTGTTGCAAGTTATATATCTATATTTCCAACAAATAGCTCAATACATATTATCAATACTAGGAATAAGAACAATCTACATAAAGACCTAAAATCACTTATGTTGGTCCAAAAGGGGGTCCAATATTCTGGAACACACATTTTCAATAAATTACCAGCAACCATTAAAAACTTGGTTTCAGATAAAGCACAGTTTAAACAGAGTTTGAATGACTTTTTGATAGGCAATGCCTTCTACTCTATAGATGACTAACCTAACAGAGACTGTTAGGCCAGCTTAAGTAAAAATATGTTAGATTTAAGTTTTGACAGCACTTGGTTGCAACAGACAATATTAGGTATTTTGTGTATGATAAATTTATTAATAGTGCATGACAATGTTTCATTCTGACAGTGTATTAATTCTGTAAATATTAGCTTTTCCAGTTTACTGTATTGTATTCACCTATTTTGACAATCTTGTGACAAATGATCAGGGTAGTATTCATTATATTAAAATGTTTTGTGTTATACATTCTGACATGTTCCACACCCTCGAGAATCATCTCATTTTTTCAGTGTATGTAACGAAAACTGAATCAAATCAAATCCAATAACCATCTCTCGTCATGTAATAACTTCACTTCTTCTTCTTCCCTTGTTGTCTCCTGTTTTTCCAGTACTCGTCCATCTCCTCCTCATAAATTCTATTCGTGTTGTTCTCAATCCCCTATTTCTTCTGCATCGAAAGCCTTTTATTTTTATTTATTTATTTTTTTATCGAGGTGAGTCTTTACGGACTGCGTGGTAACAACCGACTTCACTCTAGTGCCAGGTCTTGTTCTTGCTCCAGCTTTGACTTCCTGCCAGTATCTTCTGAGCCCCTCCAAGAAGTGCCTTTTTATGCCCTTCAGATAATGGTCCTCACTGTCTTTCAGATGTTGATGCCATGTTAAAACCTTGGTAGTTGGTCACCAATCTTCTAAATTTGTTCTTTTCAGGAATTTCTCTCTGAGATACCAATCTGCTTAAGATCTTTTTCACATTCTTTGAACCATCTCGGCCTCGTTTTCTTACATAGGATGAAACTCCGTATTCTTTTTGTTAGTCGATCACCGTCCATTTTCATGAGATGACCATAAAATAACAATCATTTCTTCGTAATGGATGCTGTGATAGGTTCTGTCTTGCTGCACGAGTCCTCATTTGCTCTCATTCGCCATTGTCCATCGACCCATCTATTACCTTAGGATTTTCCTTAATATCCTACACTCACGCTTTTCCAGCCGCTCAGCTTGACCTTGCCTATTCGTGGTCAAAGTTTTGGATGCTTATAAGCCCTCAGGTTTTACAACTGTATTATAATGTTGGAACTTGGCCCATATACTCATAGACTTTTTGTTATAAGTATTCTTTGTCAGTTGGTATGCTTGGTCTAACTTCCTCATCCCGACAGTTGCTTCTTCTTTTAATCCATTCTCCTGGTGGATGACTTCACTGAGATACCTGAAATTCTTAACTCATCCGATTTTTTCCCAGGTTGGTTATCATCCATTCAGGTCCGTCACAGATGTTCGTCATATATTTTGTCTTTTGAATAGAGATCTGGAGTCTAACTTTTTTCAGCAATTTCTGACAGCCTATTTATCTTGTTGACTGCTGACTCTATGTTGTTAGCAAAAATGGCCAGGTCAGCCGCAAAATCTAAGCAGTCAATGCACACCCCTTTGTTCTTAGGACCAAGTCTGAACCACTCTTCATTTGTTTCTTCTTGGGCTAATAACTTTCTCCACTCTCGAATGACCTTTTCCAAGACACAATTGAAAAGGAGAGGGATAGTCCATCTCCACGTCTTATGTCTGTTCTGATTGTAAAGGGTTCAGATACCTCACCCATAAATTTAATTTTTGACACTGTGTTAGCAAGAGTTTGTTTGATTAGCTTTCTTGATGTATTATCCACCCCAAACTTTTCCAAAATATTCATTAATGCCTGTCAGTCGATGGAGTCATATACTTTCTGAAAATCAACAAACAAGACCACATAGTTATTTCTTCCAATTTTTTTTGTACCTGATGATGTTCTTCAGGTTAAAGATCTGTTCTGCGCAAGAATCGCCCTTTCGGAAACAAGCTTGATAGTCCCCAGTCAGTTGGTTACAATAATCTTCTATTCTATTCTGTATCACTTTGGAGAGAATCTTATGTGGAACAGATACTAATGAGGTACCCCTATAGTTATTGACATTCTATATATCACCTTTTTTGTGTAGACGATGGATTAAAGCTGACTGCCATTCAGTTGGTATCATCCTAGCTCTCCAGATCTCCTCAAAAAGTTGGACTAGTATATCTAGAGTTTCATTATTTGCCAGCTTCAGTAGTTCCACCACTATTGAATCCTCTCCAGCTGCCTTATTATTCTTAAAGTTGTTGATGATATCTTTGGTCTCCTCTTTACTAGATGGAGATGAGGGGTAGTTTGTGGATTGGGGCACATGCAGGGAATCTTTCTTTTGGTTCATCACAATTAAGTAGGTTTTCAAAGTAACGAGACATTATCTTGCAGTTTTCTTTGTTGGTCAGGCCAAGTGTGGTGTGCGTACTGTAAGACCTTCAGTACACACACCATCAGATTATTTGACTTGTTGCTCTAACGAAGTAAGCGAGTGTCAGCAATATGTCTCGTGGTCTTATCATGGCGTGTTTATCTTCTGCCATTAGGTTAGACGATAGAAATGCCACTTGCATGCTTAGAGTAGCAGATTGACGGTGACCAACTTTAAACAGAACTTGATTAATTTTCACATACATTTATTAAAATAATAACAAATATAAAAATTACTTAACTTGGTTCTGGATGCTATTTACAATTGACAATCTGAAGTTCCTTTGGTATTGGTACGTTAATCTTATTCTCACATATATCTCGGATACTTGACAAAAGTGTCTATACATTTATCTTCATGGCTATGTACAGGAAAATGGTAATCTTATTAGGCGCAGACTGAATCTTGACTATGGACTGGTACAGACAATTGTAGAACTCGTACAGACTGGTACAGACTGATGCAGACTGGTACAGACTAATGCAGACTGGTACAGACTGGTGCAGACAAATGCAGACTGACTGATCGAAGGTCTTAACACTTGTTATAATACCTCGCACGTTCATGTATCACTGCGCGAGTGTGATGCGCGAGGAGAAAGTGTTCTATGTTAGCAGCAATCTCACTGGCGGCGTTACATATTAATACGCGGATCGGCGGAAGCAGAATTTGGTCCGTCTCTATGGCAGCGCCATCTCGTAGTGCGGAGATGGACGAGCGCTGCGCCTGCGCTGTTGTGCTTAGCGGGGCGCACTCTAGTGGGAAATTTGTGTACGCGCTGAATACGCGGAACTATGTACACAACACTGAGCTTTCCATTTTTGTCTCTAAAACAAAAACTAGGGGCTTGGTATCCTTTCAAATTCGATTTGAACGTCTGATAGAAGTCTCTGACATTGTTTATCTGGAAACGCTGATCGATCTGTTCTAACTGCTGTTTCTCTGCAATTGCTTAGCCCTTCGTAGAGTTCTGGCTGCATATTTTCGAACTTCATGGAATACATCAAAATCATCAGGTCTCCTGGTAGAGTTCCACTTTTTCCATGCACTTGCTGTTTGGGCCACCACCTCACCACAAACCTCATTCCACCATGTATGATTCCTCTTTTTAGCTGTCAGGATTGTAGTATTAGCTGCTTGTTGGATCATGGAGGCAATGTCTGCCCATTTATGGGATTCAACTGTCAGTTACTGGTGGCATTGTTCCAATATGTTTTGATTGATTTTGAGCTTCGCAATATCATATTTATGAATTTTATTTCCGGTTTTCACGGTCTTATTGAGAGGGATGAAATTAATTTTGATCTTGGAGAGGTGATGATCCTTTTAAATTCAGTATTTTATCTGTAAAAAGGTTTCTTTCTATTATTTCTGATTGTTTGATGTTGTTTCTTTCTTATTTCTGTAATCCATGCTATCATTGATTCCTTCTTCCAGAACTACTCATTCAGTAGAGGTCTCTCAAAAAAGATTAATCTTCTTTTAGCCATTACTTCTGATATTTTCTCAAAATTTTTGTAGATCTCCTCATTACTTCTCATTTTCCAGCCATCTGTAGCTTGTATTGCAACCATTATGTTCTAATAATGCTCCTTTGAGGAACCTCTGTTCTGTCCAGCTTATAGTTCATCACTAGGCATCCTCATCCATATAAACATCCTGGTCTTACCACTGTGGGATAGTGTTTTAGTTTTGTTTTTTTAGTTGTACATCTCTTGTTGTAAATATCCTTTGTCAAACGATTTGCTCTCTCCAGTTTGCTGACTCTTGCATCTACTGTTAATTCTTCTAGTCCATTTTGTTGTACAGTTTGTCCAATATATTTAAATTTACTTACTAATGCTATTTTACAGTTTTGTTTTTCTAAGAATGTTGATGCATTGTTTGAAATTGTCATCAATGTTGGTTTTTCGGCTGAAATTTTGGGACCAGCTCTCTTTGCTACTTCTTCCAAAAGATTTCTTTCAATAACTGTCTGTCAGATTTTTTGAAAGTATATCAGAATCATCTGCAGAAGCCAGGCAGTTTACCTTAATTCCATTTGTTTTTCGTCCTAAAATTATTGGTTCAATTTTGTGATTTTTTTTTCTCCAAATTCCAGATACTTTCTATTTTTTCTAGAATGCAGTGTTACAGTAAAGGTGATAAACTGTCCCCTTGTCTAACACCAGTTTTTATTTCAAATGGTTGAGATACTTCTCCCATAAATTTAGCTTCAGTCATCCTATTTGCTAGTGTTTTGAGGATTATGTTTGCTTTAACACAAAATTCTTTGATGATTTTACCTATAATTTCTTTGCCTATCAAATCAAATGTTTTCTTGAAACCAATACGTGATACTATTATAGGTTTGGTGATTAACAGTATGTGGAGGATTATCGATTTTCTAATAAACATCTGTTCTGTGCAGGGTCTTCCCTTTCTAGAGCTCCTTGAGATTCTCCCAGTTATTTGTCTAAAGTTTCTACAACTCTGTCCAGAGAATTTTTGATAATATTTTGTGTACCACTGGCAGAAGTGAGGCATCTCTGCAAATGTTGACATTTTGTGTGTCCCCTTTTTTTCATAGCTGTGGATTAATGCTTTCCATAATCTCTTCAGCTTTCCAAATGTTCTCAAACAGCAGTTGTAGATCATTTGTGTGTTCTGACTATGTCAATAATTTTGCTGCAGTAGAGTCTTCATTTGTTGCTTTGAAGTTTTGGAATGATTTGATGGCTTCATGAATTTATTGCTCTGTTAGTGGAAAATCTTCCTCCAGATGTTGTGGGACTGCTATTATATATTGCTACAATGTGCTGTTATTATTATTGTTGTTGTTGTTGTTGTTGTTGTTGTTTGGTTGCCTGTTCTTCAGCACTTTCTTTCTGTTACCTTTATCTATTTGCCGCCATTTTAGCCCATTTACCGGTATTTTCAGCTTGTTCTTCACTTATTTGACCTTTTGGTGGCTCCTCTTGAAGAGATCTTATTTCTCAGCATTTAAAATTACATCATCTGCTGCTCTTTCGCAAATGAATTTCATCATGTCCAGTCTAGTTTTTTCATTCATTTAACCATACATCTTCCTTGACTCAAGATCCTGAATTTTTGTCCTTAATTCTTGAACAGTCTCATTTCTCTTTTTACGTTTTCCAGATGAATAAACTTTTGGTCCTCAAAGCTAAGATTAGTATCAGTTTTTTTATTTGTTTCTGCCTATGGCTGCTATATATCTTTAGTTAGAATATTTTCTCTTGGTGTATTTGATTATAGTCTAAGTCTGAATATTTTTATAAGTACATTTATTGCTGTAGCAATGAGTAAAATAAATTGTATTGCACTGCCTGTAGCATGTAGCACCATTTTGACCATTAGTCCTCTTGCTGTACAAAAAGTAGCTTTGATGATTACTTAATGCAAGTACTTTGTAAGAGCTGTGGAATGGTTAGTATCTGTTTATATTTTTCTGATTAATTCAAGCTCGTCAATGCACATCCTGTGTTAAGGAAATATTTGCACTGAATTTACTGTGTGTTAAATATAAGCAGTGGATCTATTGGTGTAGTCTTTTTGGTAGAAATATGTCAAGGTGAACAAAACAGGAGATGGTGAAGGAAGAGAGGGAAAAGATCAACATTTGCTTCTCATCAGCAATATAACTGGGTTGCAACATTCAGTGAAAATTATCTGTGACAGGAAGTTGTCAGAAATACATTTTTTGAAGAAACTTTATGTTTGTATAAGCATTTATTAAATTTAAAAAGTTGGATTTCATCTGTTAATACAAAAGATAATGTTTTGCATTGCAGGCATGATGAACCTGTCAAAGATGAAGAATCGGCCAATGATTTTTTTGGAGGATAACAGTATGTATAACTTAAACTTGAGATTCTTGAAAATAAAGCTAGTCAGTATTTCTTAACAGTACTGATTTAAATACATCTAAAAGATCGCTGTTACCTAAATGAAAGTTGACGAGCAAAGTCTTAGTGGACATTTGTATAAAATTGTCATAGGTGTTATTTACAAGAAGAGTAAATAGTTTCAATAGGAATGTGGTGAGACATTTAACAAATGTCATGACCACACATTAATAGGACCTTATAACACTACCATTATGATATTAGTATGCTTTTACGTAAATAACAGAAACCCTGTCTCTATGTTGCCACGTATAACCCTCTTACTAAAATTTAGTTTAGTTTCCAAATAAAATGCACTATGGAAGGATAGTCCTGTTTATAGGAAAAGATAACCAATAGAGTTATCCTTCTTACTGGATTTACCGTGTGTTGCATCTAATGGATAAGTAAATTGGACTATTCACTTCTTTTCCTAAGATCTTACCCAGTGGCTAGATAGAAACACAGTATGAATAATAATATACTGAAGCTAGGACAACTCATTTCCAAGTTCATTTAGTGGTTTAAAACATGTACTTAATGGTCACCAACCTATCCTGGCAATGAAATAGTGAAGTATTGGAGAAGCAGAAATGTGAACCAATAGAGTTATCCTTCTTACTGGATTTACCGTGTGTTGCGTCTAATGGATAAGTAAATTGGACTATTCACTTCTTTTCCTAAGATCTTACCCAGTGGCTAGATAGAAACACAGTATGAATAATAATATACTGAAGCTAGGACAACTCATTTCCAAGTTCATTTAGTGGTTTAAAACATGTACTTAATGGTCACCAACCTATCCTGGCAATGAAATAGTGAAGTATTGGAGAAGCAGAAATGTGAATTTTGCCTACTTTCTTGCTACTGTTTAGTTTGGCTCTTCAAATAAATTACCCCACTTAAACAATTTTGGGCTACATCTTTATATATTATGTTTTTAAAAAAGAAAAAGCCCAGTAGATAACTTCAAGGAAGGTAAAAAAAATTAGCCGGGGTGGGGGGGACAACCTTTAGAAAAGCACTTTCCATAATCAAGAAACTTAAATACTTAGACACTAAAGCACACACTTTTTAACTGAACATTTCACTTAAAGAAAACCTCTTTCTTGGTGGAACTTACTTTCAAAAGCTATTATTCTTTGAATTAATTCTGTATAGCCATCTAACAGGTTGTAGTAACTTGGCTTCACTCTGACTGAATTTAATGTTAGCAAACTAAAACACTTTGGTATAGTTAAGAAAACATTTTTATTATTTACGCTAAAGCAATATAAATGGTGCCTCTTTATTTTAACTTGGCACTTCACTCTGATTGAATTTTATGTAAGCAAACTATAACACTTTGCAATAGTTAAGAAAAAATTTTTATTATTTACACTAAAGCAATTTAAATGGTGCCTCTTTATATTAACTTGGCATTTCATAAGTCTGTAAAACAGGACACTCGGATTAATCAAACACCAGGAAGGATCCCTATACAGATGTATGATTAGGATGAAATGACAGGGTGAGCCAGTTTCCATAAAGTTCAAGAATGATTATTAAAACACAGTTTAAATTAATCGTTCATGCTGTACAAAGGTAAAAATAGAAAAAAATCTTATCTGGTGGCTGTAGGCTTGGGTGTGGCGAACAGTTATGACGGCTACACTACCCACACTACGGCCTGCAAGTTTCTTGCTGTTTGGGCTCAATTTCCCTTCTTGGCTTCATTCAGTTTTACATACAGTAACTCAACAACTCGCAGCTATGCTGTAAGCTGTATGCAGTCTTCAACCGAGGAATTTTTATGAAAATTTGCAGGCAAAGCTTCTGCTCCACAAAGGAGTTACGTCAATCACTGCTGCCTACAGACTGTGTGACTTACTTCACGCACTTGCTCAAAGTAGCATGCCAATTCGCCTATCGCACCTTTTGCACTCCCCATAGCTATTTTCGTTTCAAACAAAAGCACACTGGCTTTTACATAACACCTATTTCTTACATTGTTCCTAAGCATGACCATATCTTAAATTGTCAAATTTACATCAACATGAACAATTTATACACACAAATATTTTTAAATACAAAATGTTATAAAAACATTATTTAAACCCTTGGTATCCTTTGTAGAGGACTTGGGCAGGTTTGTCCCATCCTAGAACACATTATTTTGTTACTTCCCTTCAGATATTCCATTTAGCTACATCTACAATAATTCCCAATGTTCTGCCTTTTGAGGTGTCCAGTGCGGGTTGCTCTCCACTTCCTGGGTGTATTGTATCGAGTTAGCTCCCAGGAGCCGCTCAAAGCACGAACTCTTAGAAGATTCACTCTTCTTGTACTTAAGTCGGCATTGCCCCTTATGTATTCAATCCCGATGCAATTTCTGTGTTTCCTGGTCAATGTGAAGGTCCAAGGGATACAGAAAACCTGCACTGGAGCATCGGAATCTAATACTGGTCTCCAAGGAGCCGCTGCAAGCACAAACTCTTAGAAGATTCACTCTTCTTGTACTTAAGGCGGCATTGTCTCATTTGTATTCAATCCCGATGCAATTTCTGTGTTTCATGGTCAATCTGAAGGTCCAAGTAATGCAGTAAAACAGCACTGTTGCATTGGAATCTAATACTGGTCTCCCAGGAGGCGCTCAAAGCACAAACTCTTAGAAGATTCACTCTTCTTGTACTTAAGTCGGCATTGTGTGTTATGTATTAAATTCCGATGCAATTTCTGTGCTTCATGGTCAATGTGAAGGTCCAAGGGATACAGTAAAACAACACTGGTGCATCGGAATCTAATACTGGTCTCCCTTGAGCCGCTCAAACCACAATACCCTTAGAAGATTCACTCTTCTTGTACTTAAGTCAGCATTGTGCAATAAGTATTCAATCCCGATGCGTTTTCTGTGTTTCATGGTCAATGTGAAGGTCCAAGGGATACAGTAAACCTGCACTGGTGCATCGGAATCTAATACCGGTCTCCCAGGAGCCGCTCAAACCACAAACTCTTAGAAAATTCATTCTTCTTGTACTTAAGTCGGCATTGTCCCTTTTGTACTCAATCCTGATGCAATTTCTGTGTTTCATGGTCAATGTGAAGGTCCAAGGGATACAGTAAACCTGCACTGGTGCATCGGAATCTAATACTGGTCTCCCAGGAGCCGCTCAAACCACAAACACTTAGAAAATTCACTCTTCTTGTACTTAAGTCGGCATTGTCCCTTTTGTATTCAATCCCGATGCTATTTCTGTGTTTCATGGTCAATGTGAAGGTCAAAGGGATACATTTATCGTCCACTGGAGCATTCGAATCTAATACTGGTCTCCCAGGAGCCGCTCAAACCACAAACTCTTAGAAAATTCACTCTTCTTGTACTTAAGTCGGCATTGTCCATTTTGTATTCAATCCCGATGCAATTTCTGTGTTTCATGGTCAATGTGAAGGTCAAAGGGATACATTTATCGTGCACTGGTGCATCGGAATCTAATACTGGTCTCCCAGGAGCCGCTCAAACCACAAACTCTTAGAAAATTCACTCTTCTTGTACTTATGTTGGCATTGTGCATTTTGTATTCAATCCCGATGCGATATGTGTGTTTCATGGACAATGTGAATGTCCAAGGGATGCAGTAAACCTGCACTGGTGCATCGGAATCTCATGCTGGTCTCCCAGGAGCCGCTCAAAGCACAAACTCTTAGAAAATTCACTCTTCTTGTACTTAAGTCAGCATTGTATCTTTTGCATTCAATCCCGATGCAATTTCTGTGTTTCATGGTCAATGTGAAGGTCCAAGGGATACAGTAAACCTGCACTGGTGCATCGGAATCTAATACTGGTCTCCCAGGAGCCGCTCAAACCACAAACTCTTAGAAAATTCACTCTTCTTGTACTTAAGTCGGCATTGTCCCTTTTGTACTCACTCCTGATGCAATTTCTGTGTTTCATGGTCAATGTGAAGGTCCAAGGGATACAGTAAACCTGCACTGGTACATCGGAATCTAATACTGGTCTCTCAGGAGCCGCTCAAACCACAAACTCTTAGAAAATTCACCTTCTTGTACTTAAGTCGGCATTGTCCCTTTTGTATTCAATCCCGATGCAATTTCTGTATTTCATGGTCAATGTGAAGGTCAAAGGGATACAGTAAACGTGCACTGGTGCATCGGAATCTAATACAGGTCTCCCAGTAGACGCTCAAAGCACAAACTCTCCGAAGATTCACACTTCTTGAGGTTAAGTTGGCATTGTGAGTTTTGTATTCAATCCCGATGCAATTTCTGTGTTTCATGGTCAATGTGAAGGTTCAAGGGATACAGTAATCCTGCACTGGTGCATCGGAATCTAATACTGGTCAGCCAGGAGCCGCTCAGACCATAAATTCTTAGAAGATTCACTCTTCCTGTACTTAAGTCGGCATTGTGCCTTATGTATTCAATCCCAATGCAATTTCTGTGTTTCAAGGTCAATGTGAAGAGTCAAGGGATACAGTAAACGTGCACTGGTGCATCGGAATCTAATACTGGTCTCTCAGGAGCCGCTCTAACCACAACCTCTTAGAAGATTCACTCTTCTTGTACTTAAGTCGGCATTGTGCTTTTGTATTCTATCCCGATGCAATCTCTGTGTTTCATAGTCAATGTGAAGGTCCAAATGATACAGTCAACGTGCACTGGTGCATCGCAATCTAATACTGGTCTCCCAGGAGCCGCTCGAAGTACAAACTCTTAGAAGATTCACCTTTCTTGTACTTAAGTCGGCATTGTCCCTTTTGTATTCAATCCCGATGCAATATCTGTGTTTCATGCTCAATGTGAAGGGCCAAGGGAAACAGTAAACTTGCACTGGTGCATCAGAATCTAATATTGGTCTCCCAGGAGCCGCTCAAAGCATAAACTCTTAGAAGATTCACTCTTCTTGTACTTAAGTCGGTATTGTGCATTTTGTATTCAATCCCGATGCGACTTCTGTGTTTCATGGTCAATGTGAAGGTCCAAAGGATAGAGTAAACCTGCACTGGTGCATCGGAATCTAATACTGGTCTCCCAGGAGCCTCTCAAACCACAAACTCTTAGAAAATTCACTCTTCTTGTACTTAAATCGGCATTGTGCCTTCTGTATTCAATCCCGATGCGATTTCTGTGTTTCATGGACAGTGTGAAGGTCCAAATGATACAGTCAACCTGCACCGGTGCATCAGAAACTAATACTGGTCTCCCAGGAGCCGCTCAAAGCATAAACTCTTAGAAGATTCACTCTTCTTGAACTTAAGTCGATATTGTGCATTTTGTATTCAATCCCGATGCAATTTCTATGTTTCATGGTCAATGAGAATGTCCAAGGGATACAGTAAACCTGCAGTGGTTCGTCGGAATCTAATACTGGTCTCCCAGGAGCCGCTCAAACCACAAACTCTTAGGAGATTCACTCTTCTTGTACTTAAGTCGGCATTGTGCCTTTTGTATTCAATCCCGATGCGATTTCTGTGTTTCATGGTCAATGTGAAGGTCCAAGGGATACAGTAAACCTGCACTGGTGCATCGAAATCTAATACTGGACTCCCATGAGCCGCTCCAACCACAAAACCTTTAGAAGAATCACTCTTCTTGTACTTAAGTCAGCATTGTGCAATAAGTATTCAATCCCGATGCGATTTCTGTGTTTCATGGTCAATGTGATTGTCCAAGGGATACAGTAAACCTGCACTGGTCCATCGGAATGTAATACTCGTCTCCCAGGAGCCGCTCAAACAACAAACTCTTAGAAAATTCGCTCTTCTTGTACTTAAGTCGGCATTGTCCCTTTTGTATCAATCCCGATGCAATTTCTGTGTTTCATGGTCAATGTGAAGGTCAAATAGATTCATTTATCGTGCACTGGTGCATCGGAATCTAATACTGGTCCCCCAGAGCCGCTCAAACCACAAACTCTTAGAAAATTCACTCTTATTGTACTTAAGTTGGCATTGTGCATTGTGTATTGAATCCCGATGCGATATGTGTGTTTCATGGACAATGTGAATGTCCAAGGGATGCAGTAAACTTGCACTGGTGCATCGGAATCTCAGACTGGTCTCCCAGGAGCCGCTCAAACCACAAACTCCTAGAAGAATCATTCTTCTTGTACTTAAGTCAGCATTGTACTTTTTGTATTCAATCCCGATGCAATTTCTGTGTTGCATCCTCAATGTGAAGGTCCAAATGATACAGTCAACCTGCATTGGTGCATCGGAATCTAATGCTGGTGTCCCAGGAGCCGCTGAAAGCATAAACTCTTAGAAGATTCACTCTTCTTGTACTTAAGTCGGCATTGTGCCTTTTGTATTCAATCCCGATACGATTTCTGTGTTTCATGGTCAATGTGAAGGTCCAAGGGATACAGTAAACCTGCAATGGTGCATCGGAATCTAATACTGGTCTCTCAGGAGCCGCTCAATCCACAAACTCTTTCAAAATTCACCTTCTTGTACTTAAGTCGGCATTGTCCGTTTTGTATTCAATCCCGATGCAATTTCTGTATTTCATCGTCAATGTGAAGGTTAAAGGGATGCAGTAAACGTGCACTGGTGCATCGGAATCTAATATTGGTCTCCCAGGAGGCGCTGAAACCACTTTCTCTTAGAAGATTCACTCTTCTTGTACTTAAGTCGGCATTGTCCATTTTGTATTCAATCCCGATGCAATTTCAGTGTTTCATGGTCAATGTGAAGGCCCAAATGATACAGTCAACCTGCACTGGTGCATCAGAATCTAATATTGGTCTCCCAGGAGCCGCTCAAAGCATAAACTCTTAGATGATTCACTCTACTTGTACTTAAGTCGGTATTGTGCATTTTGTATTCAATCCCGATGCGATTTCTGTGTTTCATGGGCAATGTGAAGGTCCAAGGGATAGAGTAAACCTGCACTGGTTCATCGGAATCTAATACAGATCTCCCAGGAGACACTCAAAACACAAACTCTCCGAAGATTCACACTTCTTGAGGTTAAGTTTGCATTGTGAGTTTTGTATTCAATCCCGATGCAATTTCTGTGTTTCATGGTCAATGTGAAGGTCCAAGGGATACAGTAAACCTGCACTGGTGCATCGGAATCTAATACTGGTCTCCCAAGAGCCGCTCAAACCACAAATTCTTAGAAAATTTACTCTTCTTGTACTTAAGACGGCATTGTCCCATTTGTATTCAATCCCGATGCAATTTCTGTGTTTCATGGTCAATGTGAAGGTCAAAGGGATACATATATGGTGCACTGGTGCATCGGAATCTAATACTGGTCTCCCAGGAGCCGCTTAAACCACAAACTCTTAGAAAGTTCACTCTTCTTGTACTTAAGTCGGTATTGTGCATTTTGTATTCAATCCCGATGCAATTTCTATGTTTCATGGTCAATGAGAATGTCCAAGGTATACAGTAAACCTGCAGTGGTTCATCGGAATCTAATACTGGTCTCCCATGAGCCGCCTAAACCACAAACTCTTAGAAGATTCACTCTTCTTGTACTTAAGTCGGCATGTGCCTTTTGTATTCAATCCCGATGCGATTTCTGTGTTTCATGGTCAATGTGAAGGTCCGAGGGATAGAGTAAACCTGCACTGGTGCATCGGAATCTAATACAGGTCTCCCAGGAGACACTCAAAACACAAATTCTCCGAAGATTCACACTTCTTGAGGTTAAGTTGGCATTGTGAGTTTTGTATTCAATCCTGATGCAATTTCTGTGTTTCATGGTCAATGTGAAGGTCAAAGGGATACATTTATGGTGCACTGGTGCATCGGAATCTAATACTGGTCTCCCAGAAGCCGCTTAAACCACAAACTCTTAGAAAGTACACTGTTCTTGTACTTATGTCGGCATTGTGCATTTTGTATCCAATCCCAATGCGATATGTGTGTTTCATGGACAATGTGAAGGTGCAAGGGATACAGTAAACCTGCGCTGGTGCATCGGAATCTCATACTGGTCTCCCAGGAGCCGCTCAAAGCACAAACTCCGAGATGATTCAGTCTTCTTGTACTTAAGTCAGCATTGTACATTTTGTATTCAATCCCGATGAAATATCTGTGTTTCATGGTCAACGTGAAGGTCCAAATGATACAGTCAACCTGTCCTGGTGCATCGGAATCTAATACTGGTCTCCCAGGAGCCGCTCAAAGCATAAACTCTTATAAGATTCATTCTTCTTGTACTTAAGTCGGTGTTGTGCATTTTGTATTCAATCCCGATGCAATGTCTATGTTTCATGGTCAATGAGAATGTCCAAGGGATACAGTAAACTTGCACTGGTGCATCGGAATCTAATACTGGTCTCTCAGGAGCCGCTCAAACCACATACTCTTAGAAAAATCACCTTCTTGTACTGAAGTCGGAATTGTCCATTTTGTATTCAATCCCGATGCAATTTCTGTGTTTCATGGTCAATGTGAAGGTCATAGGGATACAGTAAACGTGCACTGGTGCATCGGAATCTAATACAGGTCTTCCAGGACACGCTCAAAGCACAAACTACTCGAAGATTCACACTTTTTGAGGTTAAGTTGGCATTGTGAGTTTTGTATTCAATCCTGATGCAATTTCTGTGTTTCATGGTCAATGTGAATGTTCAAGGGATACAGTAAACCTGCACAGGTGCATCGAAATCTAATACTGGTCAGCCAGGAGCAGCTCAAACCACAACCTCTAAGAAGATTCACTCTTCTTGTACTTAAGTCGGCATTGTGCTTTTTGTATTCAATTCCGATGCAGATTCTGTGCTTCATGGTCAATGTGAAGGTCCAAGGGATGCAGTAAACCTGCACTGGTGCATCGGAATCTAATACTGGACTCCCATGAGCCGCTCAAAGCGTAAAATCTTATAAGATTCACTCTTCTTGTACTTAAGTCGGTATTGTGCATCTTGTATTCAATCCCGATGCGATTTCTGTGTTTCATGGTCATTGTGAAGGTCCAAAGGATAGAGTAAACCTGCACTGGCGCATCGGAATCTAATACTGGTCTCCCAGGAGCCTCTCAAACCACAAACTCTTAGAAAATTCACTCTTCTTGTACTTAAGTCGGCATTGTGCTTTCTGTATTCAATCCCGATGCGATTTCTGTGTTTCATGGACAATGCTAAGGTCCAAATGATACAGTCAACCTGCACTGGTGCATCAGAAACTAATACTGGTCTCCCAGGAGCCGCTCAAAGCATAAACTCTTAGAAGATTCACTCTTCTTGTACTTAAGTCGGTATTGTGCATTTTGTATTCAATCCCGACGCAATTTCTATGTTTCATGGTCAATGTGAAGGTCCAAGGGATACAGTAAACCTGCACTGGTGCATCGGAATCTGATACTGGACTCCCATGAGCCGCTCAAACCACAAAACCTTTAGAAGAATCACTTTTCTTGTACTTAAGTCGGCATTGTGCAATTAGTATTCAATCCCGATGCGATTTCTGTGTTTCATGGTCAATGTGATTGTCCAAGGGATACAGTAAACCCGCACTGGTGCATCGGAATCTAATACTGCTCTCCCAGGAGCCGCTCAAACCACAAACTCTTAAAAGATTCACTCTTTTTGTACTTAAGTCGGCATTCAGCCTTTTGTATGCAATCCCGATGCGATTTCTGTGTTTCATGGTCAATGTGAACGTCCAGGGGATACAGTAAACCTGCACTGGTGCATCGGAATCTAATACAGGTCTTCCAGGACCGCTCAAAGCACAAACTCTTCGAAGATTCACACTTTTTGAGGTTAAGTATGCATTGTGAGTTTTGTATTCAATCCTGATGCACTTTCTGTGTTTCATGGTCAATGTGAATGTTCAAGGGATACAGTAAACCTGCACTGGTGCATCGAAATCTAATACTGGTCATCTAGGAGCCGCTCAAACCACAACCTCTTAGAAGATTCACTCTTCTTGTACTTAAGTCGGCATTGTGCTTTTGTATTCAATCCCGATGAAATCTCTGTGTTTCATAGTCAATGTGAAGGTCCAAATGGTACAGTCAACGTGCACTGGTGCATCGCAATCTAATACTGGTCTCCCAGGAGCCGCTCGAAGCACAAACTCTTAGAAGATTTACCCTTCTACTACTTAAAACGGCATTGTCCCTTTTGTATTCAATCCCGATGCAATATCTGTGTTTCATGCTCAATGTGAAGGTCCAAGGGATACAGTAAACTTGCACTGGTGAATCGGAATCTAATATTGGTCTCCCTGGAGCCGTTCAAAGTAGAAACTCTTAGAAGATTCACTTTTCTTGTACTTAAGTCGGCATTGTGCTTTTTGTATTCAATTCCGATGCAGATTCTGTGCTTCATGGTCAATGTGAAGGTCCAAGGGATACAGTAAACCAGCGCTGGTGCATTGGAATCTAATACTGGACTCCCATGAGCCGCTCAAACCACAAAACCCTTAGAAGATTCACTCTTCTTGTACGTAAGTTAGCATTGTGCATTTTGTATTCAGTCCCGAAACGATATGTGTGTTTGATGGACAATGTGAAGGTCCAAGGGATACAGTAAACCAGCACTGGTGCATCAGAATCTAATATTGGTCTCCCAGGAGCCGCTCAAAGCATAAAATCTTAGAAGATTCACTATTCTTGTACTTAAGTCGGTATTGTGCATTTTGTATTCAATCCCGATCCGATTTCTGTGTTTCATGGTCAATGTGAAAGTCCAAGGGATAGAGTAAACCTGCGCTGGTGCATCGGAATCTTTATACTGGTCTCCCAGGAGCCTCTCAAACCACAAACTCTTAGAAAATTCACTCTTCTTGTACTTAAGCTGGCATTGTGCATTTTGTATTCAATCCTGATGCGATATGTGTGTTTCATGGACAATGTGAAGGTGCAAGGGATACAGTAAACCTGCACTGGTGCATCAGAATCTAATACTGGTCTCCCAGGAGCCGCTCAAACCATAAACTCTTAGAAGATTCACTCTCCTTGTTCTTAAGACGGTATTGTGCATTTTGTATTCAATCCCGATGCAATTTCTATGTTTCATGGTCAATGAAAATGTCCAAGGGATACAGTGGTTCATCGGAATCTAATACTGGTCTCCCAGGAGCCGCTCAAACCACAAACTCTTAGGAGGTTCACTCTTCTTGTACTTAAGTCGGCATTGTGCCTTTTGTATTCAATCCCGATGCGATTTCTGTGTTTCATGGTCAATTTGAAGGTCGAAGGGATACAGTAAACCTGCACTGGTACATCGGAATCTAATACTGGTCTCCCAGGGGCCGCTCAAACCACAAACTCTTAGAAAATTCACTCTTCTTGTACTTAAGTCGGCATTGTACCTTTTGTATCAATCCCGATGCAATTTCTGTGTTTTATGGTCAATGTGAAGGTCAAAGGGATACATTTATCGTGCACTGGTGCATCGGAATCTAATACTGGTCTCCCAGGAGCCGCTCAAACCACAAACTCTTAGAAAATTCACTCTTATTGTACTTAAGTTGGCATTGTGCATTTTGTATTCAATCCCGATGCGATATGTGTGTTTCATGGACAATGTGAATGTCCAAGTGATACAGTAAACCTGCACTGGTGCATCGGAATCTCATACTGGTCTCCCAGGAGCCGCTCAAAGCACAAACTTCTAGAAGAATCATTCTTCTTGTACTTAAGTCAGCATTGTACCTTTTGTATTCATTCCCGATGCAATTTCTGTATTACATGGTCAATGTGAAGGTCCAAATGATACAGACAACCTGCATTGGTGCATCAGAATCTAATACTGGTGGCCCAGGAGCCGCTCAAAGCATAAACTCTTAGAAGATTCACTCTTCTTGTACTTAAGTCGGCATTGTGACTTTTGTATTCAATCCCGATCCGATTTCTGCGTTTCATGGTCAATGTGAAGGTCCAAGGGATACAGTTAACCTGCACAGGTGCATCGGAATCTAATACTGGTCTCTCAGGAGCCAGTCAAACCACAAACTCTTTCAAAATCCACCTTCTTGTACTTAAGTCGGCATTGTCCCTTTTGTATTCAATCCCGATGTAATTCTGTATTTCATGGTCAATGTGAAGGTTAAAGGGATACAGTAAACGTGCACTGGTGCATCGGAATCTAATACTGGTCTCCCAAGAGGCGCTGAAACCACTTTCTCTTAGAAGATTCACTCTTCTTGGACTTAAGTCGGCATTGTCCATTTTGTATTATATCCCGATGCAATTTCTGTGTTTCCTGGTCAATGTGAAGGTCCAAAGGATACAGAAAACCTGCACAGGAGCATCGGAATCTAATACTGGTTTCCCAGGAGCCGCTGCAAGCACAAACTCTTAGATGATTCACTCTTTTTGTACTTAAGGCGGCATTATCTCATTTGTATTCAATCCCGATGCAATTTCTGTGTTTCATGGTCGATGTGAAGGTCCAAGGGATACAGTAAACCAGCACAGGTGCATCGGAATCTTATACTGCTCTCCCAGGAGTCGCTTAAACCACAAACTCTTAGAAAATGCACTCTTCTTATACTTATGTCGGCATTGTCCCTTTTGTATTCAATCCCGATGCAATTTCTGTGTTTCATGGTCAATGTGAAGGTCAAAGGGATACATTTCTCGTGCACTGGTGCATCTGAATCTAATACTGGTCTCCCAGGAGCCGCTCAAACCACAAACTCTTAGAAAATTCACTCTTCTTGTACTTAAGTTGGCATTGTGCATTTTGTATTCAATCCGGATCGATACGTGGGTTTCATGGACAATGTGAAAGTCCAAGGGATACAGTAAACCTGCACTGGAGCATCAGAATCAAATACTGGTCTCCCAGGAGCCGCTCAATGCACAAACTCCTAGAAGAATCATTCTTCTTGTACTTACTTCAGCATTGTACCTTTTGTATTCAATCCCGATGCAATACCTGATTTTCATGGTCAATGCGAAGGTCCAAATGATACAGTCAACCTGCCTTGGTGCATCGGAATCTAATACTGGTCTCCCAGGAGCTGCTCAAAGCATAAAGTCTTAGAAGATTCATTCTTCTTGTACTTAAGTCGGTATTGTGCATTTTGTATTCAATCCCGATGCAATTTCTATGTTTCATGGTCAATGAGAATGTCCAAGGGATACAGTAAACCTGCACTGGTTCATCGGAATCTAATACTGGTCTCCCATGAGCCGCCCAAACCACAAACTCTTAGAAGATTCACTCTTCTTGTACTTAAGTCGGCATTGTGCATTTTGTATGCAATCCCGTTGCGATTTCTGTGTTTCATGGTCAATGTGAAGGTCCAAGGGATACAGTAAACTTGCACTGGTGAATCGGAATCTAATACTAGTCTTCCTGGAGCCGTTCAAAGTACAAACTCTTAGAGGATTCACTTTTCTTTTACTTAAGTCGGCATTCTGCCTGTTGTATTCAATTCCGATGCAATTTCTGTGCTTCATGGTCAATGTGAAGGTCCAAGGGATACAGTAAACCAGCACTTGTGCATCGGAATCTAATACTGGACTCCCATGAGCCGCTCAAACCACAAAACCCTTAGAACATTCACTCTTCTTGTACTTAAGTCAGCATTGTGCATTAAGGATTCAATCCCGATGCGATTTCTGTGTTGCCTGGTCAATGTGAAGGTCCAAGGGATACAGTAAACCAGCACTTGTGCATCGGAATCTAATACTGGACTCCCATGAGCCGCTCAAACCACAAAACCCTTAGAACATTCACTCTTCTTGTACTTAAGTCAGCATTGTGCATTAAGGATTCAATCCCGATGCGATTTCTGTGTTGCCTGGTCAATGTGAAGGTCCAAGGGATACCTTAAACCTGCACTGGTGCATCGGAATCTGATACTGGTCTCCCAGGAGCCGCTCAAACCACAAACTCTTAGAAAATTCACTCTTGTACTTAAGTCGGCATTGTACCCTTTGTATCAATCCCGATGCAATTTCTGTGTTTCATGGTCAATGTGAAGGTCCAAATGATACAGTCAACCTGCATTGGTGCATCAGAATCTAATACTGGTGGCCCAGGAGCCGCTCAAAGCATAAACTCTTAGAAGATTCACTCTTCTTGTACTTAAGTCGGCATTGTGCCTTTTGTATTCAATCCCGATGCGATTTCTGTGTTTCATGGTCAATGTGAAGGTCCAAGGGATACAGTAAACCTGCACTGGTGCATCGGAATCTAATACTGGTCTCTCAGGTGAAAGTCAAACCACAAACTCTTTCAAAATTCACCTTCTTGTATTTAAGTCGGCATTGTCCCTTTTGTATTCAATCCCGATGCAATTTCTGTATTTCATGGTCAATGTGAAGGTTAAAGGGATACAGTAAACGTGCACTGGTGCATGGTAATCTAATACTGGTCTCCCATGAGCTGCCCAAACCACAAACTCTTAGAAGATTCACTCTTCTTGTAGTTAAGTCGGCATTGTGCATTTTGTATGCAATCCCGTTGCGATTTCTGTGTTTCATGGTCAATGTGAAGGTCCAAGGGATACAGTAAACCTGCACTGGTGCATCGGAATCTAATACTGGTCACTCACGAGCCGCTCGAACCACAAACTCTTAGAAAATTCACCTTCTTGTACTTAAGTCGGCATTGTCCCTTTTGTATTCAATCCCGATGCAATTTCTGTGTTTCATGGTCAATGTGAAGGTCATAGGGATACAGTAAACGTGTACTGGTGCATCGGAATCTAATACAGGTCTCCCAGGAGACGCTCAAAGCACAACCTCTTCGAAGATTCACTCTTCTTGTTCTTAAGTCGGCATTGTGCTTTTGTATTCAATCCCGATGCAATCTCTGTGTTTCATAGTCAATGTGAAGGTCCAAATGATACAGTCATCGTGCACTGGTGCATCGCAATTTAATACTGGTCTCCCAGGAGCCGCTCGAAGCACAAGCTCTTAGGAGATTCACTCTTCTTGTACTTAAGTCGGCATTGTCCCTTTTATATTCAATCCCTATGTAATATCTGTGTTTCATGCTCAATGTGAAGGTCCAAGGGATACAGTAAACTTGCACTGGTGAATCGGAATCTAATACTGGTGTCCCTGGACCCGTTCAAAGAACAATCTCTTAGAGGATTCACTTTTCTTTTACTTAAGTCGGCATTCTGCCTGTTGTATTCAATTCCGATGCAATTTCTGTGCTTCATGGCCAATGTGAAGGTCCAAGGGATACAGTGAACCAGCACTGGTGCATCGGAATCCAATACTGGACTTCCATGAGCCGCTCAAACCACAAAACCCATAGAAGATCCACTCTTCCTGTACTTATGTCAGCATTGTGCAATAAGGATACAATCCCGATGCGATTTCTGTGTTTCCTGATCAATGTGAAGGTCCAAGGGATACATTAAACCTGCACTGGTGCATCGGAATCTGATACTGGTCTCCCAGGAGCCGCACAAACCACAAACTCTCGAAAAATTCACTCCTCTTGTACTTAAGTCGGCATTGTCACTTTTGTATTCAATCCCGATGCGATATGTGTGATCATGGACAATGTGTAGTTCCAAGGAATACAGTAAACCTGCACTGCTGCATCGGAATCTCATACTGGTCTCCCAGGAGCCGCTCAAAGCACTAGCTCCGAGAAGATTTATTCTTCTTGTACTTAAGTTAGCATTGTACCTTTTGTATTCAATCCCGATGCAATTTCTGTGTTTCATGGTAAATGTGAAGGTCCAAATGATACAGTCAACCTGCACTGGTGCATCAGAATCTAATTCTGGTCTCCCAGGAGCCGCTCAAAGCATAAACTCTTAGAAGATTCACTCTTCTTGTACTTAAGTCGGTATTGTGCATTTTGTATTCAATCCCGATGCAATTTCTATGTTTCATGGTCGATGAGAATGTCCAAGGGATGCAGTAAACCTGCGCTGGTTCATCAGAATCTAATACTGGTCTCCCACGAGGCGCCCAAACCACAAACTCTTAGAAGATTCACTCTTCTTGTACTTAAGTCGGCATTGTCCCTTTTGTATTCAATCCCAAAGCAACTTTTGTGTTTCATGGTCAATGTGAAGGTTCAAGGGACACAGTAAACGTGAACTGGTGCATCGGAATCTAATACTGGTCTCCCAGGAGCCGCTCAAAGCACAAAATCTTCGAAGATTCACTCTTCTTGTACTTAAGTTGGCATTGTGCCTTTAGTATTCAATCCCCATGCAATTTCTGTGTTTGATGGTCAATGTGAAGGTCCAAGCGATACAGTAAACCTGCACTGGTGCATAGTAATGTAATACTGGTCTCCCAGGAGCCGCTCAAAGCACAAACTCTTGCAAGATTCACTCTTCTTGTTCTTAAGTCGGCATTGTCCCTTTGTATTCAATTTCGAAACAATTACTGTGTTTCATGGTAAATAAGAAGGTCCAAGGGATACAGTAAACCAGCACTTGTGCATCGGAATCTAATTCTGGTCACCCTGGAGCCGCTAAAACCACAAACTCTTAGAAGATTCACTTTTCTTGAACTTAAGTCGGAGTTGTGCCTTTCGTATTCAATTCCGATGCACTTTCTGTGTTTCATGCTCAATTTAAAAGTCCAAGGGATACAGTAAACCTGCACTGGTGCATCGGAATCTAATACTGGTGTGCCAGGAGCCGCTCAAACCACAAACTCTTAGAAAATTCACTCTTCTTGCAATTATGTCGGCATTGTCCCTTTTGTATTCTATCCCAAAGCAACTTTTGTGTTTCATGGTCAATGTGAAGTTCCAAGGGATACAGTCAACCTGCACTGGTGCTTCGGAATCTAATACTGGTCTCCTATGACCCGCTCAAAGCACAAACTCTTAGAAGATTCACTCTTCTTGTACTTAAGTCGGCATTGTGCCTTTTGTATTCAATCCCGATGCGATTTCTGTGTTTCATGGTCAATGTGAAGGTCCAAGGGATACAGTAAACCTGCACTGGTGCATCGGAATCTAATAGTGGTCTCTCAGGAGCCAGTCAAATCACAAACTCTTTCAAAATTCACCTTCTTGTACTTAAGTCGGCATTGTCCATTTTGTATTATATCCCGATGCAATTTCTGTGTTTCCTGGTCAATGTGAAGGACCAAAGGATACAGAAAACCTGCACAGGAGCATCGGAATCTAATACTGGTCTCCCAGGAGCCGCTGCAAGCACAAACTCTTAGATGATTCACTCTTTTTGTACTTAAGGCGGCATTGTTTCATTTGTAATCAATCCCGATGCAATTTCTGTGTTTCATGCTCGATGTGAAGGTCCAAGGGATACAGTAAACTTGCACTGGTGAATCGGAATCTAATACTGGTCTCCCTGGAACCGTTCAAAGTACAAACTCTTAGAGGATTCACTTTTCTTTTACTTAGGTCGGCATTCTGCCTGTTGTATTCAATTCCGATGCAATTTCTGTGCTTCATGCTCAATGTGAAGGTCCAAGGGATACGGTAAACCAGCACTTGTGCGTCGGAATCTAATACTGGACTCCCATGAGCCGCTCAAACCACAAAACCCTTAGAAGATTCACTCTTCTTGTACTTAAGTCAGCATTGTGCTATAAGGATTCAATCCCGATGCGATTTCTGTGTTTCCTGGTCAATGTGAAGGTCCAAGGGATACATTAAACCTGCACAGGTGCATCGGAATCTGATACTGGTCTCCCAGGAGCCGCTCAAACCACAAACTCTTAGAAAATTCACTCCTCTTGTACTTAAGTCGGCATTGTCACTTTTGTATTCAATCCCGATGCAATTTCAGTGTTTCATGGGCAATGTGAAGGTACAAGGGATACAGTAAACCTGCACTGGTGCATCGGAATCTAATAATGGTCTCCCAGGAGCCGCTCAAACCACAAACTCTTAGAAAATTCACTCTTCTTGTACTTAAGTTGGCATTGTGCATTTTATATTCAATCCGGATCGATACGTGGGTTTCATGGACAATGTGAAAGTCCAAGGGATACAGTAAACCTGCACTGGAGCATCGGAAACAAATACTGGTCTCCCAGGAGCCGCTCAAAGCACAAACTCCTAGAAGAATCATTTTTCTTGTACTTAATTCAGCATTGTACCTTTTGTATTCAATCCCGATGCAATACCTGATTTTCATGGTCAATGCGAAGGTCCAAATGATACAGTCAACCTGCCTTGGTGCATCGGAATGTAATACTGGTCTCCCAGGAGCCGCTCAAAGCATAAACTCTTAGAAGATTCATTCTTCTTGTACTTAAGTCGGTATTGTGCATTTTGTATTCAATCCCCATGCAATTTCTATGTTTCATGGTCAATGCGAATGTCCAAGGGATACAGTAAACCTGCACTGGTTCATCGGAATCTAATACTGGTCTCCCATGAGCCGCCCAAATCACAATCACTTAGAAGATTCACTCTTCTTGTACTTAAGTCGGCATTGTGCATTTTGTATGCAATCCCGTTGCGATTTCTGTGTTTCATGGTCAATGTGATGGTCCAAGGGATACAGTGAACCTGCACTGGTGCATCGGAATCTAATACTGGTCACTCAGGAGCCGCTCAAACCACAAACTCTCAGAAAATTCACCTTTTTGTACTTAAGTCGGCCATGTCCCTTTTGTATTCAATCCCGATGCAATTTCTGTGCTTCATGGTCAATGTGAAGGTCATAGGGATACAGTCAACGTGTACTGGTGCATCGGAATCTAATACAGGTCTCCCAGGAGACACTCAAAGCACAAACCCATCGAAGATTCACACTTCTTCAGGTTAAGTTGGCATTGTGAGTTTTGTATTGAATCCCGATGCAATTTCTATGTTTCATGGTCAATGTGAAGGTTCAAGGGATACAGTAAACCTGCACTGGAGAATCGGAATCTATTACTGGTCAGCCAGGAGCCGTTCAAACCACAAACTCTTAGAAGATTCAGTATTCTTGTACTTAAGTCGGCATTGTGCTTTTGTATTCAATCCCGATGCAATCTCTGTGTCTCATAGTCAATGTGAAGGTCCAAATGATACAGTCAACGTGCACCGGTGCATCGCAATTTAATACTGGTCTCCCAGGAGCCGCTTGAAGCACAAGCTCTTAGAAGATTCACTCTTCTTGTACTTAAGTCGGCATTGTCCCTTTTGTATTCAATCCCGATGTAATATCTGTGTTTCATGCTCAATGTGAAGGTCCGAGGGATACAGTAAACTTGCACTGGTGAAACGGAATCTAATACTGGTCTCCCTGGAGCCGTTCAAATTACAAACTCTTAGAGGATTCACTTTTCTTTTACTTAAGACGGCATTTTGCCTGTTGGATTCAATTCCGATGCAATTTCTGTGCTTCATGGTCAATGTGAAGGTCCAAGGGATACAGTAAACCAGCACTTGTGCATCGGAATCTAATACTGGACTCCCATGAGCCGCTCAAACCACAAAACCCTTAGAACATTCACTCTTCTTGTACTTAAGTCAGCATTGTGCTATAAGGATTCAATTCCGATGCGATTTCTGTGTTTCCTGGTCAATGTGAAGGTCCAAGGGATACATTAAACCTGCAATGGTGCATCGGAATCTGATACTGGTCTCCCAGGAGCCTCTCAAACCACAAACTCTTAGAAAATTCACTCCTCTTGTACTTAAGTCGGCATTGTCGCTTTTGTATTCAATCCCGATGCAATTTCAGTGTTTCATGGGCAATGTGAAGGTACAAGGGATACATTTATCGTGCACTGGTGCATCGGAATCTAATACTGGTCTCCCAGGAGCCGCTCAAACCACAAACTCTTAGAAAATTCACTCCTATTGTACTTAAGTCAGCATTGTACCTTTTGTATTCAGTCCCGATGCAATTTCTGTGTTGCATGGTCAATGTGAAGGTCCAAATGATACAGTCAACCTGCACTGGTGCATCAGAATCTAATACCGGTGGCCCAGGAGCCGCTCAAAGCATAAACTCTTAGAAGATTCACTCTTCTTGTACTTAAGTCGGCATTGTGTCTTTTGTATTCAATCCCGATGCGATTTCTGTGTTTCATGGTCAATGTGAAGGTCCAAGTTATACAGTAAACCTGCACTGGTGCATCGGAATCTAATACTGGTCTCTCAGGAGCCAGTCACACCACAAACTCTTTCAAAATTCACCTTCTTGTACTTAAGTCGGCATTGTCCCTTTTGTATTCAATCCCGATGCAATTTCTGTATTTCATGGTCAATGTGATGGTTAAAGGGATACAGTAAACGTGCACTGGTGCATCGGAATCTAATACTGGTCTCCAAGGATGCGCTGAAACCACTTTCTCTTAGAAGATTCACTCTTCTTGTACTTATGTCAGCATTGTGCAATAAGGATTCAATCCCGATGCGATTTCTGTGTTTCCTGGTCAATGTGAAGGTCCAAGGGATACATTAAACCTGCACTGGTGCATCGGAATCTGATACTGGTCTCCCAGGAGCCGCTCAAACCACAAACTCTTGGAAAATTCACTCCTCTTGTACTTAAGTCGGCATTGTCACTTTTGTATTCAATCCCGATGCGATATGTGTGATCATGGACAATGTGTAGTTCCAAGGAATACAGCAAACCTGCACTGGTGCATCGGAATCTCATACTAATCTCCCAGGAGCTGCTCAAAGCACTAGCTCCGAGAAGATTCATTCTTCTTGTACTTAAGTCAGCATTGTACCTTTTGTATTCAATCCCGATGCAATTTCTGTGTTTCATGGTAAATGTGAAGGTCCAAATGATAGAGTCAACCTGCACTGGTGCATCAGAATCTAATTCTGGTCTCCCAGGAGCCGCTCAAAGCATAAACTCTTAGAAGATTCACTCTTCTTCTACTTAAGTCGGTATTGTGCATTTTGTATTCAATCCCGATGCAATTTCTATGTTTCATGGTCGATGAGAATGTCCAAAGGATGCAGTAAACCTGCACTGGTTCATCAGAATCTAATACTGGTCTCCCACGAGTCGCCCAAACCACAAACTCTTGGAAGATTCACTCTTCTTGTACCTAAGTAGGCATTGTGCCTTTTGTATTCAATCCCGATGCGATTTCTGTGTTTCATGGTCAATGTGAAAGTCCAAGGGATACAGTAAACCTGCACTGGTGCATCGGAATCCAATACTTGTCTCCCAGGATGAGCTCAAACCACCAACTCTTAGATTATTCACTCTTCTTGTACAGAAGTCGGCATAGTCCCTTTTGTATTCAATCCCGATGCACTCTCTGTGTTTCATGCTCAATGTGAAAGTCCAAGGGATACAGTAAACCTGCACTGGTGCATTGGAATGTAATACTGGTCTGCCAGGAGCCGCTCAAACCACAAACTCTTAGAAAATTCCCTCTTCTTGCACTTATGTCGGCATTGTCCCTTTTGTATTCAATCCCAAAGCAACTTTTGTGTTTCATGGTCAATGTGAAGGTTCAAGGGACACAGTAAACGTGAACTGGTGCATCGGAATCTAATACTGGTCTCCCAGGAGCCGGTCAAAGCACAAAATCTTCCAAAATTCACGCTTCTTGTACTTAAGTTGGCATTGTGCCTTTAGTATTCAATCCCCATGCAATTTCTGTGTTTCATGGTCAATGTGAAGGTCCAAGAGATTCAGTAAACCTGCACTGGTGCATAGTAATGTAATACTGGTCTCCCAGGAGCCGCTCAAAGCACAAACTCTTGCAAGATTCACTCTTCTTGTTCTTAAGTCGGCATTGTCCCTTTGTAATCAATTTCGAAACAATTACTGTGTTTCATGGTAAATAAGAAGGTCCAAGGGATACAGTAAACCTGCACTTGTGCATCGGAATCTAATTCTGGTCACCCTGGAGCCGCTAAAACCACAAACTCTTAGAAGATTCACTTTTCTTGAACTTAAGTCGGAGTTGTGCCTTTCGTATTCAATCCCGATGCACTTTCTGTGTTTCATGCTCAATTTAAAAGTCCAAGGGATACAGTAAACCTGCACTGGTGCATCGGAATCTAATACTGGTCTGCCAGGAGAAGCTCAAACCACAAACTCTTAGAAAATTCACCCTTCTTGCACTTATGTCGGCATTGTCCCTTTTGTATTCAATCCCAAAGCAACTTTTATGTTTCATGGTCAATGTGAAGTTCCAAGGGATACAGTCAACCTGCACTGGTGCTTCGGAATCTAATACTGGTCTCCTATGACCCGCTCAAAGCACAAACTCTTAGAAGATTCACTCTTCTTGTACTTAAGTCGGCATTGTGCATTTTGTATTCAATCCCGATGCGATTTCTGTGTTTCATGGTCAATGTGAAGGTCCAAGGGATACAGTAAACCTGCACTGGTGCATCGGAATCTAATAGTGGTCTCTCAGGAGCCAGTCAAACCACAAACTCTTTCAAAATTCACCTTCTTGTACTTAAGTCGGCATTGTCCATTTTGTATTCAATCCCGATGCAATTTCTGTATTTCATGGTCAATGTGAAGGTTAAAGGGATACAGTAAACGTGCACTGGTGCATCGGAATCTAATACTGGTCCCCCTGGAGGCGCTGAAACCACTTTCTCTTAGAAGATTCACTCTTTTTGGACTTAAGTCGGCATTGTCCATTTTGTATTATATCCCGATGCAATTTCTGTGTTTCCTGGTCAATGTGAAGGTCCAAAGGATACAGAAAACCTGCACAGGAGCATCGGAATCTAATACTGGTCTCCCAGGAGCCGCTGCAAGCACAAACTCTTAGATGATTCACTCTTTTTGTACTTAAGGCGGCATTGTGTCATTTGTAATCAATCCCGATGCAATTTCTGTGTTTCACGGTCGATGTGAAGGTCCAAGGGATATAGTAAACCTGCACTGGTGCATCGGAATCTAATACTGCTCTCCCAGGAGCCGCTCAAAGCACAAACTCCTAGAAGAATCATTCTTCTTGTACTTAATTCAGCATTGTACCTTTTGTATTCAATCCCGATGCAATACCTGATTTTCATGGTCAATGCGAAGGTCCAAATGATACAGTCAACCTGCCTTGGTGCATCGGAATCTAATACTGGTCTCCCAGGAGCCGCTCAAAGCATAAACTCTTAGAAGATTCATTCTTCTTGTACTTAAGTCGGTATTGTGCATTTTGTATTCAATCCCGAAGCAATTTCTATGTTTCATGGTCAATGAGAATGTCCAAGGGATACAGTAAACCTGCACTGGTTCATCGGAATCTAATACTGGTCTCCCATGAGCCGCCCAAACCACAAACTCTTAGAAGATTCAGTCTTCTTGTACTTAAGTCGGCATTGTGCATTTTGTATGCAATCCCGTTGCGATTTCTGTGTTTCATGGTCAATGTGAAGGTCCAAGGGATACAGTGAACCTGCACTGGTGCATCGGAATCTAATACTGGTCACTCAGGAGCCGCTCAAACCACAAACTCTTAGAAAATTCACCTTCTTGTACTTAAGTCGGCATTGTCCCTTTTGTATTCAATCCCGATGCAATTTCTGTGTTTCATGGTCAATGTGAAGGTCATAGGGATACAGTAAACGTGTACTGGTGCATCGGAATCTAATACAGGTCTCCCAGGAGACGCTCAAAACACAAGCTCTTCGAAGATTCACACTTCTTGAGGTTAAGTTGGCATTGTGAGTTTTGTATTGAATCCCGATGCAATTTCTGTGATTCATGGCCAATGTGAAGGTTCAAGGGATACAGTAAACCTGCACTGGAGCATCGGAATCTATTACAGGTCAGCCACGAGCCGCTCAAACCACAAAACTCTTAGAAGATTCAATCTTCTTGTACTTATGTCAGTATTGTGCAATAAGGATTCAATCCCGATGCGATTTCTGTGTTTCCTGGTCAATGTGAAGGTCCAAGGGATACATTAAACCTGCACTGGTGCATCGGAATCTAATACTGGTCTCCCAGGAGCCGCTCAAACCACAAACTCTTGGAAAATTCACTCCTCTTGTACTTAAGTCGGCATTGTCACTTTTGTATTCAATCCCGATGCGATATGTGTGATCATGGACAATGTGTAGTTCCAAGGAATACAGTAAACCTGCACTGGTGCATCGGAATCTCATACTAATCTCCCAGGAGCTGCTCAAAGCACTAGCTCCGAGAAGATTCATTCTTCTTGTACTTAAGTCAGCATTGTACCTTTTGTATTCAATCCCGATGCAATTTCTGTGTTTCATGGTAAATGTGAAGGTCCAAATGATAGAGTCAACCTACACTGGTTCATCAGAATCTAATACTGGTCTCCCACGAGTCGCCCAAACCACAAACTCTTGGAAGATTCACTCTTTTTGTACCTAAGTCGGCATTGTGCCTTTTGTATTCAATCCCGATGCGATTTCTGTGTTTCATGGTCAATGTGAAAGTCCAAGGGATA
Organism: Schistocerca piceifrons; assembly: GCF_021461385.2. Taxonomy (NCBI): domain Eukaryota; kingdom Metazoa; phylum Arthropoda; class Insecta; order Orthoptera; family Acrididae; genus Schistocerca; species Schistocerca piceifrons. Next base: position 960,961,495 of record NC_060149.1, read on the forward strand.
CAGTAAACCTGCACTGGTGCATCGGAATCTAATACTTGTCTCCCAGGATCAGCTCAAACCACCAACTCTTAGATTATTCACTCTTCTTGTACAGAAGTCGGCATAGTCCCTTTTGTATTCAATCCCGATGCACTCTCTGTGTTTCATGCTCAATGTGAAAGTCCAAGGGATACAGTAAACCTGCACTGGTGCATTGGAATGTAATACTGGTCTGCCAGGAGCCGCTCAAACCACAAACTCTTAGAAAATTCCCTCTTCTTGCACTTATGTCGGCATTGTGCCTTTTGTATTCAATCCCAAAGCAACTTTTGTGTTTCATGGTCAATGTGAAGGTTCAAGGGACACAGTAAACGTGAACTGGTGCATCGGAATCTAATACTGGTCTCCCAGTAGCCGGTCAAAGCACAAAATCTTCGAAAATTCACGCTTCTTGTACTTAAGTTGGCATTGTGCCTTTAGTATTCAATCCCCATGCAATTTCTGTGTTTCATGGTCAATGGGAAGGTCCAAGCGATTCAGTAAACCTGCACTGGTGCATAGTAATGTAATACTGGTCTCCCAGGAGCCGCTCAAAGCACAAACTCTTGCAAGATTCATTCTTCTTGTTCTTAAGTCGGCATTGTCCCTTTGTATTCAATTTCGAAACAATTACTGTGTTTCATGGTAAATAAGAAGGTCCAAGGGATACAGTAAACCTGCACTTGTGCATCGGAATCTAATTCTGGTCACCCTGGAGCCGCTAAAACCACAAACTCTTAGAAGATTCACTTTTCTTGAACTTAAGTCGGAGTTGTGCCTTTCGTATTCAATCCCGATGCACTCTCTGTGTTTCATGCTCAATTTAAAAGTCCAAGGGATACAGTAAACCTGCACTGGTGCATCGGAATCTAATACTGGTCTGCCAGGAGCCGCTCAAACCACAAACTCTTAGAAAATTCACCCTTCTTGCACTTATGTCGGCATTGTCCCTTTTGTATTCAATCCCAAAGCAACGTTTATGTTTCATGGTGAATGTGAAGTTCCAAGGGATACAGTCAACCTGCACTGGTGCTTCGGAATCTAATACTGGTCTCCTATGACCCGCTCAAAGCACAAACTCTTAGAAGATTCACTCTTCTTGTACTTAAGTCGGCATTGTGCCTTTTGTATTCAATCCCGATGCGATTTCTGTGTTTCATGGTCAATGTGAAGGTCCAAGGGATACAGTAAACCTGCACTGGTGCATCGGAATCTAATAGTGGTCTCTCAGGAGCCAGTCAAACCACAAACTCTTTCAAAATTCACCTTCTTGTACTTAAGTCGGCATTGTCCATTTTGTATTCAATCCCGATGCAATTTCCGTATTTCATGGTCAATGTGAAGGTTAAAGGGATACAGTAAACGTGCACTGGTGCAGCGGAATCTAATACTGGTCCCCCAGGAGGCGCTGAAACCACTTTCTCTTAGAAGATTCACTCTTTTTGGACTTAAGTCGGCATTGTCCATTTTGTATTATATCCCGATGCAATTTCTGTGTTTCCTGGTCAATGTGAAGGTCCAAAGGATACAGAAAACCTGCACAGGAGCATCGGAATCTAATACTGGTCTCCCAGGAGCCGCTGCAAGCACAAACTCTTAGATGATTCACTCTTTTTGTACTTAAGGCGGCATTGTGTCATTTGTAATCAATCCCGATGCAATTTCTGTGTTTCATGGTCGATGTGAAGGTCCAAGGGCTACAGTAAACCTGCACTGGTGCATCGGAATCTAATACTGCTCTCCCAGGAGCCGCTCAAAGCACAAACTCCTAGAAGAATCATTCTTCTTGTACTTAATTCAGCATTGTACCTTTTGTATTCAATCCCGATGCAATACCTGATTTTCATGGTCAATGCGAAGGTCCAAATGATACAGTCAACCTGCCTTGGTGCATCGGAATCTAATACTGGTCTCCCAGGAGCCGCTCAAAGCATAAACTCTTAGAAGATTCATTCTTCTTGTACTTAAGTCGGTATTGTGCATTTTGTATTCAATCCCGAAGCAATTTCTATGTTTCATGGTCAATGAGAATGTCCAAGGGATACAGTAAACCTGCACTGGTTCATCGGAATCTAATACTGGTCTCCCATGAGCCGCCCAAACCACAAACTCTTAGAAGATTCACTCTTCTTGTACTTAAGTCGGCATTGTGCATTTTGTATGCAATCCCGTTGCGATTTCTGTGTTTCATGGTCAATGTGAAGGTCCAAGGGATACAGTGAACCTGCACTGGTGCATCGGAATCTAATACTGGTCACTCAGGAGCCGATCAAACCACAAACTCTTAGAAAATTCACCTTCTTGTACTTAAGTCGGCATTGCCCCTTTTGTATTCAATCCCGATGCAATTTCTGTGTTTCATGGTCAATGTGAAGGTCATAGGGATACAGTAAACGTGTACTGGTGCATCGGAATCTAATACAGGTCTCCCAGGAGACGCTCAAAGCACAAGCTTTTCGAAGATTCACACTTCTTGAGGTTAAGTTGGCATTGTGAGTTTTGTATTGAATCCCGATGCAATTTCTGTGTTTCATGGCCAATGTGAAGGTTCAAGGGATACAGTAAACCTGCACTGGAGCATCGGAATCTATTACTGGTCAGCCAGGAGCCGCTCAAACCACAAAACTCTTAGAAGATTCACTCTTCTTGTACTTATGTCAGCATTGTGCAATAAGGATTCAATCCCGATGCGATTTCTGTGTTTCCTGGTCAATGTGAAGGTCCAAGGGATACATTAAACCTGCACTGGTGCATCGGAATCTGATACTGGTCTCCCAGGAGCCGCTCAAACCACAAACTCTTGGAAAATTCACTCCACTTGTACTTATGTCGGCATTGTCACTTTTGTATTCAATCCCGATGCGATATGTGTGATCATGGACAATGTGTAGTTACAAGGAATACAGTAAACCTGCACTGGTGCATCGGAATCTCATACTAATCTCCCAGGAGCCGCTCAAAGCACTAGCTCCGAGAAGATTCATTCTTCTTGTACTTAAGTCAGCATTGTACCTTTTGTATTCAATCCCGATGCAATTTCTGTGTCTCATGGTAAATGTGAAGGTCCAAATGATAGAGTCAACCTGCACTGGTGCATCAGAATCTAATTCTGGTCTCCCAGGAGCCGCTCAAAGCATAAACTCTTAGAAGATTCACTCTTCTTCTACTTAAGTCGGTATTGTGCATTTTGTATTCAATCCCGATGCAATTTCTATGTTTCATGGTCGATGAGAATGTCCGAGGGATGCAGTAAACCGCACTGGTTCATCAGAATCTAATACTGGTCTCCCACGAGCCGCCCAAACCACAAACTCTTGGAAGATTCACTCTTCTTGTACCTAAGTCGGCATTGTGCTTTTTGTATTCAATCCCGATGCGATTTCTGTGTTTCATGGTCAATGTGAAAGTCCAAGGGATACAGTAAACCTGCACTGGTGCATCGGAATCTAATACTTGTCTCCCAGGATCAGCTCAAACCACCAACTCTTAGATTATTCACTCTTCTTGTACAGAAGTCGGCATAGTCCCTTTTGTATTCAATCCCGATGCACTCTCTGTGTTTCATGCTCAATGTGAAAGTCCAAGGGATACAGTAAACCTGCACTGGTGCATTGGAATCTAATACTGGTCTGCCAGGAGCCGCTCAAACCACAAACTCTTAGAAAATTCCCTCTTCTTCCACTTATGTCGGCATTGTCCCTTTTGTATTCAATCCCAAAGCAACTTTTGTGTTTCATGGTCAATGTGAAGGTTCAAGGGACACAGTAAACGTGAACTGGTGCATCGGAATCTAATACTGGTCTCCCAGGAGCCGGTCAAAGCACAAAATCTTCGAAAATTCACGCTTCTTGTACATAAGTTGACATTGTGCCTTTAGTATTCAATCCCCATGCAATTTCTGTGTTTCATGGTCAATGTGAAGGTCCAAGCGATTCAGTAAACCTGCACTGGTGCATAGTAATGTAATACTGGTCTCCCAGGAGCCGCTCAAAGCACAAACTCTTGCAAGGTTCACTCTTCTTGTTCTTAAGTCGGCATTGTCCCTTTGTATTCAATTTCGAAACAATTACTGTGTTTCATGGTAAATAAGAAGGTCCAAGGGATACAGTAAACCTGCACTTGTGCATCGGAATCTAATTCTGGTCACCCTGGAGCCGCTAAAACCACAAACTCTTAGAAGATTCACTTTTCTTGAACTTAAGTCGGAGTTGTGCCTTTCGTATTCAATCCCGATGCACTTTCTGTGTTTCATGCTCAATTTAAAAGTCCAAGGGATACAGTAAACCTGCACTGGTGCATCGGAATCTAATACTGGTCTGCCAGGAGCCGCTCAAACCACAAACTCTTAGAAAATTCACCCTTCTTGCACTTATGTCGGCATTGTCCCTTTTGTATTCAATCCCAAAGCAACTTTTATGTTTCATGTTCAATGTGCAGTTC